>NC_133213.1:19955018-19975018 GCF_958299795.1 Porites lutea | reverse complement strand
CATAGGCACTAGAAATGCTACGCTGATATATTATTTGGCAGGGAGATAAAACAAACAATCTCTCACTGTCGAGGCGGAGCTTCCTTGCGCGCATACATGCAACATACCGCACGTGCTTTCTAAAACCAAGAAGAATGCTAAGCATCTTTTTCCGGTCAGTATAAAACACGGACTGCGGACTGCGGACTACGGACTGCGGACTGGGTATAAAATATGGACTAGGTATAAAACGCGGACTGGAAAACACGGACTGGGTATAAAACACGGACAAAGTATAAAACGCGGACTGCGGACTGTGGACTGGGTATAAAATACGGACTACGGACTACTTTGGTAAAAATGGTGCTAATTGGTTCTAGGTAAGGAAAAATAAGATCAAAAGATCGCTAAATAGCAAGACACGTGAATTAAAGTTGTAAATACTGCTATAAATCAGTCTTGGTGGAGGTGTGTCGCTCGGTTCTCTGAATCATGAGCCGGGTCAAAATGCTATTTTCTTCACCCATTTTTAGACCTTGTCTCGGTCTCTAACAATCATGAAAGGGGTCAGGATCGGGGGTGGTACTTCCTTATAATTATAATGAAAGGGTAGGAGTTTTGGGCCTTTTTGGTCTGAAAACACTTTGCCCGTTTTGGTGTGGAATCGGGTATGGTTTTCGAGGGAACAACGGGAGCGTACATGAATGGACGGATTTACCGTTTCAATTCCAAATGAATAAGAACGAAATAGAAATGTGCCAATTCGAAATGTATTTGGAGAATTTTTTTGCTTCCGCTCTAACTTGGTAATGATGACATAATTTCTGCCTAATTAGACTTAAACCGTTACAGGCTCTGAGATAGTTGGGTCCGCTGAAATGAGAAAGCGAAAACACGAAAATAAAACGAGAGAGCCTGGAACAGGCTAAATTAGGCCAGGTCCGAAATATGGGTATGGATTTTAGAGATCTGGTCTGAAAACGGATGTGGAAAATGGCATTTTTTGGTCTGCAATAACGTCAGGATTCGGAGGAACGGGCACCCACACCCCCACCAAGAATTCCCAGTGGTACCACCCTCCGGGGATCAGGAGCAGGGTGTAAATCATGTCATCATAATCATCGCTTAGAACATAACGTTGGATGACTCATTTCGGTTATTGTTCACGTATGTGAGTAATCTCTCACCCCCCCCCCCCCCCCCCCCCCCCCCCAATACTGCTTTTGTGCATCGTGGAATGCCCCTACCTTGACCTTCTCGTCTGAGCTCTTCATTCAGTCCTCATATTCCCAAGCCTTTATTTTGAAACGGAATTGTGACATCCGATAAGAATTTTACTGATCTGACTTACATCAATACTATTTTTTTTTAAATTCGCTGCTTCTTACTGGTTTAAAAACTGCAAATTGAAAATCTCTTCTAACTCCCTCCTTTTATAAAATTCAGAGGTTTAATTTCAGTTGCCTTGAGGAATGGGCATGACCTTCCTTCTCCGTGGGAAGAATAGACTTCGTGAGGAATGTTAAAGCTGGGACTACTGTTTTTGCTAGTCCGCTTTCCATTTCTCTCGGTTTTACCTTTCTAAAGTCGTTTTTATATACATAGTCTGTAGTCCGCGTTTTTATACCTAGTCCGTGTTTTATACTCAGTCCGGAGTCCGCATTTATACCTAGTCCGTATTTTATACCCAGTCCGCAGTCCGTGGTCCGCCAGTCCGCAGTCCGTGGTTTTATACTGACCGCATCTTTTTCAATCCTGGGAAAATTTGATCAGTAATGGCACGTACGTTTGCTACTCCCGACTGAGCAAGATCACGAACTTGTTTTTTTTTCTGGGTAAGATAAGTTCAGTTATATATTGTAAAAAAAGCATTCGAATATTTCAATGTTTGTACGGAAAAAGGTATCAGTTAACGAAGAGGAGAAAGAAGAGTAGCAAGGCTCGCACAGGTGTTTAGCAAGCTGGCCGTAAGAGACCGGATTTTTTCCACAATTGGAGATGAACATGTAAATTATGAAGTAAATCATTCTATAATTGTACATGTGCGTGATGTATTAGCCCGCGGATTGACTAGTTCGTTTCAAGAAATAAACTCGAAGCGTGATGCCCCCGAGCAGTCGCGAGAGGCGCGGGAGAACTGGAGAACTCCTTTCGTTCGCATCGTGGCTCGATCCAAGTAGCTCTTGGGGTCTTTAAGATCAAATGAAAAATGAAGGGAAAAAGTAACTAAATAAATGTACATCCCTTGAAAACTGAGACTTAAAAAATCCCTTTAAGTTAAGCTAGCTATATATAAATGTCTTTTTTTTTCTCTGGGGGTACACCTTGGAATTCTTGGTGGGGGTGTGCGCTGGGTTCTCCAAATCCTGACCTATTTCAGACGTAAAAATATACTGCACAAAATTAAGTTACCTCTCGGCCAAATAATACTACATCAGCGTGGCTTTTCTTGTCCATTCTCTTCGACATCGCCGGCGGCACGGAACTTTAATACCGCAAATGATTTGCAAACTGAAATGACAAAAACTGCAGATCTTTTCTTCCCAGTGACATTCGAGCGAACTAAATAACTGCCCACTCTGTCCATAACTGATATTTATATAAATATTTTTTTTAATTGTTTTATTTATTTATCTATCATATATATTTATCTTATCTAAAAGGGCATTGAAATAATAATTTGATGAAAGAAACCTGTCAAGGCAATAAAAATATCGATCTTATAGAGTCGAAAAATTGGATTTAATGTTTCATGGGGTTAACTTGTAATTTTGGTTAAAAAAATATCAAGTTTTTCATAGTTCGTTTATGGGCTCAAGAACTGAGTTTTCGGGGCGATTTCTTCGCTGATCGTTGAAGTGGAGAGTTGCACTATTTCGAATATATTTATTATCAGAATAGCCTAAGGATTGAAACATTTGTTTAGTACAAAGGTCTTGTTACATCAGTGTACAACTTCCAAAGCAAAAACATGGTAGACTTCAGGAACAGAATGGTTTTCTTAAGTTTTAACGCTTTCACATTAATGTTTCAAACAGGTTAGCAAGGTCCAATTAAAAATACTTCTGAATAGGAATTATTCCGTAGTAGTAGTCAATTTCATTTCTCTCTATAGGTTATGAAGTCAAGTTATAGAAACAGATGATTCATTCATCAAGAAATGTAACTGAAGAGAGAAAGGGAAAAGTAGTAAAACTAATGCATTGCCCTAGTAGATGGAAAAATATTAATGATTTCTAATTAAGTGGATACAACGAAGTAAAATAAATTAATTAATTATTTAATGACATTAAATAAAAATAAAAGCCTACTCACCTATCACTGTCTCATTGATTTTGATTGGTTCTCAGGGAATAAGTAGTTTAATTATTTCACGGGCTAGCAACATTTGTTCCTTGATTTTCATTGGTTGGTTTCTTAACATCCGATTTGGTGTGGGGATCTGCCCGATTACGTTCTTCTTGTAATTGGACAGGACAAATGGCACAGTTAGCAAGTTCCAATAGCGAATTAAAGCAATTTATACTTCTACATGAGAAATATCTGCAATTTGATTGGCTTAGAGCAGTGGTATTTCAGCTTAATTTGAAATACCTACATGTGGAAATTACAAACCTTTTGCAGGGAGTAGTATAAACAAATAGCATGATTACGAATCATGCTATTACCTATGAGGCTGAGTGTGAAGAATGATGCAGATGTCGGAGGGTGGTATCTCGGGATCTCCATAATTCTTCAGATTAAACGAAGGCCGAATCCAATAATTGTTTTATTATTCATTCAAAATAATTCGTAGTTTAATAACAAGCCAAAACATGCTTACCTCTATCGATGTTCGAAGTTCCCGTCTTTATTCGCCTGTTTCTCGGCAAGTTCAGGAGATAAAGGGATGTTTACTTCTGATATTCTTCAAACAGCAGATGCCGCCCGTAGGGTTGTTATCTTCCTGTTATTGCTATGATTTTAGGCAACAGTTTGGCTATTTCTCCTTCGCGAAAGGTGTAAAATTTTCCGCCATTCTGTACTGCTCTACCAAATCGACGCAACCTTGTCCAAGGGCGTGTCGGTTTGCAGCCCATTTTTCTGGCATTTATGTTGTACCATTGACGTCGTTTTCCACATATCGCAAACGTCTTCCAAATTTGTGCAACGTTAGCTGGTTATGAAGAATTATCCATAGGAGTTGAGCCAATCAGAAGCGGAATGTTGTACCATTGACGTCGTTTTCCACTTATCGCAAAAGTCTTCCAAATTTGTCCAACGCTAGCTGGTTACGAAAAATTATCCGTTGGATTTAAGCCACTCAGAAACGGATAAATATTTTGAATGAATAATAATGGAAGTTAAGAAACCATCAGATTTTAGGAATTTGATTTTTGCACATTTAACACTATAAACGAACAAGGAGGACATTTTTCATATGGAATCAAAATCATTTAAGTTTTATTGATTCATTAACCTGCAAATTACACGAGCAAAGGTTTCCTTTTGCAAAAAAATTTTGTCTCTTAAAGCAGTAGTCTGGCTTTGGATTAGGTAACACCAGCTCTAAATAGTGACGAAATGTCGTCTAGTTGTGCGTTTCGACCAACCGAATTAACCGTTGCAAGACGGAGAAAGAAAAATATCGTAATGTTGGTAGATGAAAAGCGCATTTATTCTATTTATTCTTCTAGGTAAAATTCGTTAAATATTATGAAATTCCCGCGAGTGAAAACTCCTAAACATTATTTACAGCTTCTTCAGAACAATGGTATAACGTTTACGCATACCAAAAGCAAACATTCTGCAATGGTAATTGAACAAATACAATTTCTTCCAATATTTAAGCCATTTTCATCATTTTAGTTTGTCTGTTTTTGTAAGGATTGTGCAATGTGATCTCTTATCCTTTCACGTGCTCCAACGAACGTGAATCGTCACATGTAGCTTTGAAAGCTCTTAAAATAAACGTAGAGGAACTGTCCTAAACTACCGATCAAAATTCATAGTCGAAGCATGAGTCGGCGGTCTTAATAAGTCAGCGTACTCTTGAAGCGCCTCCCGCAAGGCTCGTCGGACTTGCGTCGAGTTACAAACAGAGCATTCCACAAGACGAGGATACAGTTCAATGACTTGATCCCAGATCCTACCGTCCACTGCAACAAAAATTTGCGCCATGTTACAGAGAAAGTTACTTTTAGTGTTCCACTCGCTTGGCTTAGGTCAAAGGAGGCGAAGAAACTTGACGTATACGGCTAAGATATGATTTATTGAATGATTGGTTGGTTGATTGATTGATTGATTGATTGATTGATTGACTGACTGACTGATTGATTGATTGATTGACTGATTGATAAGATGAGATGAAATGGTTATCAGGGATTCCAGAACATTTAGTGAGCCCTGATTTCGGAAAGCAGAGAAAACTTTTTCTTACTTAAACGAAAAACAATAATACTTTTGCTTTCCACGCTTGGAATCCGCTACTTTTCCCCCGCAAGTTCCCCACAATTCCGAAAAGTCTTAGTCACTTCGGATTAAGAAAAGAGAAAAGAAGGCCGACCACGCCGGAATGGAAAGCGCTATCACTTAAGAAAAAAATCATAACCTAATAACTTTTTTAGAAAAAAAATGCTTAGTCAAAACTAGGTAAAGCCTATTACAGAAGAGGGTAATATCTCGCAAACAATACTAGCAAGAGATAACGAAGCCTTTATTAACTCTTGCTAGTATTGTTTGCGAGATATTACCAGGAAAGGTTAAGATGACAACAGCAAGATCTTCAAAATTCAATACACTGCGGGCGAGATCTTAAAAATTCACGATTTTGCCCGCCACAGCAAGATAACCTGGCGGGCAAGATCTTGAGAATTAGAGATCTTGCTGAGATGTTGCAAATGCAAGACCATGCTGGCAAAATGTACAGATTTCATGATCTAAACGGGAAAATGTTGAAAAGTCCAAATCATGGTGGCAAGATCTTGGAGTTACCAGTGTTAACTTAGGTTCTGCTTACTTGCAAATGGTAACCTGCTTCTGGCATTAAAGGTACGTTAAAATGAGCAACAAAAACGTGCAACTTGGTTTGCAACATTGCTGAAAAACGACTTGAAAATGAAAAGTTATGTTGCGCGTTTCACCTTCCACGTTCAAACCGGTCATGCGACAAATAAGGTTATTGCAAATTGAATACTGACTTCTGATTGGTTGAAATAACGCGGGAGTCACGCCACACACGTGACTTACGTCACTCGCTGCAAATCGAGTTAGCTTGGGCTGGTAAAACGCTCAATACAGTCAAGTCACTCAGAGCGACCACTTCGACCACGTATCACCTTTAACCCATTAAACCCAAAGATAAAAATTTGAGTTCTCATTTGTTGCCCCTATTCATTTCCTAGAGAAGTAGCGGGGAGAAGTTGATAAAATATCAACCTAATTCATCTTTGGTGATCATGACCGTAATTCTCATGACCATCCTGTTTTACAAAGCATTGACATTACAAGGAGAAATTTGATGCTGATCACTCTTAGGGCTTAAAGGGTTAAACGTGGTACGTTACTATATTTTAAGGCCCTCTTTCTAGCAGTGTCAATGGATATTCGCTCACTGCTATTTATCGAAAACTGAAAGAAACCGTGGAAGTATCTATAGAGTGTTTTCACATGACGTCACGGCGGCCATATTGGTGTCCTAAACCAGTCCTGTGGGAGTAGAACTCTTTTCTATCTAAATGCTTACTCTTGTTCCAAGAAATTTGCACAGATGTGGCCACGTGAGTGAAAACGCTTTATAGCAAAGAAGAGATAGCTGGCCAATAACATACCGACAGTTGGATTTTCCTTTACAGCTCTTTTCATTGAAGACACCAACGTGCTGATGGCCTTCATTACAAACGACATCTCTGCCATACGAGTTCTAAGAATGTTAAAAAAATAAATAACATTAGCAATAAAGAATTGAAAGACTTACCAACTGTCTAAACAACTGGTGTACTTTCCGGGGAAGGTATTCTGTGAAGTTTTTAGAGGGGGTGTACCGGTGGGACCCAAATATCCATACTCTATGCAACACCGTTTTTCATAACGCTTGATCAATTTTCCATAAGTGATAACTCATTTTAGAGAAACATAATCTGCATAGTAAGCCCCACCCTTCACAGCGGCAAAGTGTCCCCCCCCCCCCCTGCCCCACCAACAACTACAGCCATCTTGGTCTCACGGTGATTCGGAATCAGTTTTAAGAAGGATGTGTCTGGACAACGAACTAAATCACAAGATAATTTTAATGAATCCTTCATTTCCTACTCAGTTATAGATATCTTTCTTAGTTTTAAGCGTGGATGATCTCTTAGAGTGTGAAGATTAAAATGAAAGCTGCTGAGCGTGTGACCATTCAAGTGAAAGTTACTGAGCAGTACTTTATTGTGGTACTGTTTATTGAGCAGTACAAGGTGGTTCTAAAACCTGGTCAGCAGTATTTCACAAGGTGGTTTTCGTTTTCTAGTATGTTACAAAAACAAATTTTGAGTTTGTTTGGAGTTTATGGTATTGTATTCGTAAGGCGAAAAGAATGGAAGATATATCAATGGCTCAACAACAACCAAACCCCCGAAAGAAATGAACAAAGTTACCTTGGAAGAGGACACTTTCCACTAAGTTTCTCATCTTCAACGTACTTAAGTAACACATCACTGCATCGACTGAGGAGAACGTCAAGAGCTAACTCAGCCACTTTGCCGTCTGACTGGTCTGCTTGCCGATCCACTTCCGGTGTACCATTCACAAATGAGAACTGAAGAAGAGTTTCAAAGCAGGACTTGGCGAATTCTTCACGGAGAGGAAATCCGTTTGCATCAGTTCCTGTTTGAAGACGGTGAAATATTCGGCTTTAGTAAAATCATGGAAAATCAGCAATTTCAGGATTTCGGATAGTCGACTAAAGCTTCTTCTAAGTTCTCATTGATGTTATTATGCCCTCACCTCCCCCTCTTCAAAAAAGGATTGCGCTACGAGCATAACGTCTGTGCAGAAGCCTCGAGTTGACTATCTGTCAATCACTTTATAATAATATAGGTTAGGTTTCATGTGTATTGTAGTCAGTCTAGGAGAGAAGATAATGCAATCTGAAAACAAGTTGTAAGGCCGAAATTTGTTGGAAAATTAAACGCTGAATACGTCGGAATACTCCAGTAGACTTCTATTTGTCTCGTCTCCGACACCCGCCTCGGGATCATTATACGTTTCTGGAAAACTGCCCACCTACCCCTCCCCGAAGCCAACATTTTGCCTTAAGTAAGAAGCAAGTGTTAATGTTGGCTTAGGGGAGAAGTAGGTGCTATCGATCCACATAACGCTCCTGTAGAGTGCCAAAATTCCTTAGAGAGCAGTAACCACCCCCAAGCATAGCATTAAATCTTGAAAAAGTTCAATCCATGTCCATCCTTGCCGTCTGTAGCAACAGACGACAAGAATCAAATCAATACATTTATTTCACTACGCTAACCACACACAACAAAAGCTGATTTCCTGGTAGGGCGCAGGCAAATACGCATTGCAAACAAATAGAAGCAGTATGGTGTCAATGCCCAAGCAGTTTTAATGCCTAAATAAAGTCGTAGATAGCAAAACAGTACCATTGTTTCCGGAATTTAACCGATACGAAGACACTTTTTAGCTTTTAACCCTTTAGGTCCCAAGAGTGACCAACATCAATTTTCTCCTGACAACATCAGCAGATCATCAAGAGTAAAGGTTGTGAGAATTAACCCTTTACGCCCTAAGAGTGATCAGCATCAAATTTCTCCTTATGATATCAACGCTTTGTAAAACAGAGTGGTCATGAGAATTATGGACATGATCACACAAGATGAATTTCAACTTCTCCCCACTACTTCTGTGGGAAATGAATAGGGGCAACAAAGGAGAACTCAAATTTTGATCTTAGGGTTTATTAACCCTTTAAGCCCTACAAGTGATCAGCGTCAAATTTCTCCTTGTAATATCAATGCTTTGTAAAACCGAGTGGTCATGATAATTACGGACATGATCACACAAGAGAAATCTGATTGATATTTAATCAACTTCTCCCCACTACGTCTGTAGGAAATGAATAGGGGCAACAAATGAGAATTCAATTTTGATTATAGGGTTTACAGGGTTAAAAATGATAGCAAATAGTGTACCATAGCCCCTTTAAGAAGAAATTAAAAATAAATCACATGACACATACCACTGAATGTTGCATCAGCAGCCGAATGGATAGAGCCTCGATTCAGGAGCGCCATGACACGAGCCATGAAGTCCTTAGGTAGAGCACCAGAGTGAGGTAGGATTTCCTCACGGATCATGCGCAAAAGCTGTCAATCAAATACAACAATTAGTGCCATTACCTGGAAAGATAGGTTAGGTAACTTAAATTCTCTTTCTCACCTTTATGTCTAACGCTTCATCTGCCTGATGTTGTTCGAGCGTCTGATTCTCCGGCGGACTCCTTTTGAACGTAACGAGTATAAAACTGTGTCAGAGTTAGACCGTTAATTGTACAAATCAAAGGGGCCTCATCCAGTAACTTTAGTAGCTTTGGTTTATCTTTGTACGCTTTGTGATTGGCATGGTAGATGGGGGATTCGCAGGTAGATTACTGCCACATATCTACTGCAATAATGTTATTTCGTCGGTACACAAATTGTGTTGAGGTAGATTTTATTCATCTGCAAAGTGATAGTTGTATTTCTCTCCAGACATGATATCTAATCAAAATTTGATAACCGAGTGTTATTTTCGGCCCTGCTTTATGATAGTGATAGGTTCAATAAGGTATCTTCGTCTTAGTGTTTAAAGGGACAGTTGCCTTCCGACCATTCGAACCTTCAAGGGAAATAGAAAAAAATTTCGAGTTATCGAGAGTAAAATTATATAGAAAACGATATGAAGGGAAGTAAAAATTGCTTCGAGTTAGCGGAAGGTTCGAGTTACCGGGAGTCGACTTTGGAGCAATTGAATTCCAAAAAATTATAATGGTGCAGTTTTTCCCTTCGAGACTATATTCTTCTATGTATTTCGTCTTTTGCAGTGGGTGGCAAGGACATGAAATGAAACTTGAACACGTTGGGCCAACGTTTTCAATTTTTGATGGTATGCCTGCAAAATTCACCCAAAAATTATTATGGTTAGTGCTCGCTGATAAAAACTCTACAGGAGCAATTTATGTATGGTTTAAGGCACACAGTAATGACTATAGCACTATAGGACAAAATTGACGTAAAACAGCATATCCACGTGACAAAGTCACTTTAACCAAAGAATTTACTTTGAGTTTATATACGGTGCTCTAGCTGTAGAAAATCGCTAAAAGAAGGATACTTTTCTGGGAGTAACATGATGAAAGACTTACATATCTGAGAAGAGAAAGTCTTCCAAAGCTGAAGCTAATTCGTACCACATTGATCTGAAAGAATCTGAAGTACGAAAACAAATGGTAAGGATTTTAATTGGTTTTGTTTGTGTCTTTTCATGATGAGAGGTTGGGGGGAGGGGGGACAGAAAAATTTCATACGTTTTATTCGATGGTTGTATCACCGTCTTATCACCGAACAAGAAACTTCTTGTACTTAATTGTCTTTCAATACTTCCTTTTTTACTGAAAGATTGACTCTTAAAATATGTCTGTACAAAACTGCTTTTATGCCTCATATTCCCCCATAGAAGAAAAAAGTTAATCAGAATGAAATATATGATAAGCTCTGTTCGTGAACGCAATAAAGAAAACATGATGGAGTTAAAAAATGACTAGTGAGTGAAAATTCAACAAGAAGCCTGTTTATTAAACTAGGAATATCCCCTTCAAAAATTAATACTCACTCTCATTACATATATATTGCCTCCGAACGTGAGGGTAATGAAAAGTAAAAACAGCTTTTCATTAGGGCCATTTATACGAGGAAAAATAAGACGCGTCTTAAATAAGAAGCGGACTGTACCATTTATACGAGCATGTCTTATCTAATAAGACGCGTCTTAGCTAAGCCGCGTCTTATTTTAGACGAAATGTGCCGTTTATACGGAAAGTTCGCGTCTTATTTTTCCTCGTATAAATGGCCCTATTGTCACGGAAAAAGACAATAGATCGTTTCCGCATTCCTGTGAACAAGCGCACCAACTCGAGGTAGGGGATAACAATAGGGAGCTTAAGCAAAGACGTTTTTGAGCGACGCACGTCAAGCGGAAGTGAGGCCTTCCCCCCTTTTTATCTGCCTTGGCGCTAACAAATTTGTATTGCTAACTTTCTTTTCTCTTATAAAGAGGATTTACCCGAGAGTTTCAACCAAACTACTGGCCAGCGATGCAAAAAGTCCACTTCCGGTTGACGTCCGTCGCCAAAAACACCGTTGCTTAAGCTCCCTAATATACAGCGATTTGTATGAAACTGTCCACCAAAGCGTGCACCTCATTTTGCTGTGTGTGCTCAATGAATTGGAACCAGAGGGGTCTATTATGTAGTAAAAAGGTTTGGTCTGTCCAAAAATTCACAGTCACACCTCCGTTTCCATAAATAGGCGATATAGCATGGCCGCGCGGAGATACGAAATTTCTCTTCAAGTGTTGAAAATTACCCAAACGCGAAAAAATTTCTTATAACGCGAGAAGAGAACTTTCGTATCTCCAAGTAGCCATGTAATGTTCTATTTATTACATAAACACCAATAAAATACTAAACCATTTTACCTTTTAAAGAATATTAAAATATTCTTTGCTGCGAAAGGCGCGATCTATTGTGTAACCACAGCAACGGTGAGCTTTTCACGTGTGAAAATAACATTTTATTTTTACGTGTTTTCTCGCCAAGGCTCACCTGGTATTTCATTGGTGGTTATGTAATAATTTGATTTATTTTTGTCTTTTCGTGTTTACTTATAACTTATTTTCCTCCTTTGTCACACAATCTCAGCTTACCTGGGCGAGAAAGAGCCACGTTAAGTCCTTTCCGCGTGACAGTCATCAAGGAGTCCACAGCTAACTTCCACGTGGATTGGGACGGGCAACTGTACTTCAGCCGAAGAGGATTGCGCAGGGACTAGAAAAAAAGTGGAAAGAAAAACATTACAGAAATATGAATTGACCAGGAAAAAACATGAAAAATACATTCAACAAATATGAACTGACCATTCTGTTCTCTTACGGTGGTGTTATTTTAAAGATGTTGGAAGCAATATATCACAATCGAGAGGGATGCTTCATCTGGTAACAAACACCGAGAAGTAATATATTAAACACAAGAAGGAGTGGTTCATTAGATAACAAACACCGAGAAGTAACATATCAAACACGAGAAGGAAAGTTTTATCTGACATCAAAACACCGAGAAGTAATATATTAAACATAAGAAGGGGTGTTTCATCTGATATCCAAACACCGAGAAGTAATATATTAAACACGAGAAAGAGTGTTTCATCTAATATCCAAAGACTGAGAAGTAACATATTAATAATCTGATATCCAAACATCGAGAAGTAATGCATCAAACAAGAGGAGTCTGACATCAGAAATCCAGACACCGAGAAAAGATATATGCTAAAAACAAGGAGTGTTTGATCTCATCTCAAAACACCGAAAATGAAACACGCGAGGGAGTGATCTATATAAATTGTAGAAACTGATAAGTGGGTCGACCTCAAGGTATCTTGATATCGGACGAAACACTGTTTTCCGTGCTCGTAATGAGGCTTTTCAAATCAACAAGAATTCCTGAAGAAACATTAAGCAAGAGCTGGCAAAATTTTATGTTGACTTAGAAACGATTTTCCGAAATCCTTTCCGGAGTAACTTCCTTTATTTTAGTTTCATGAATCTTTGTTGAGATTGACAAAACAATCCCCAATACTATTTTCAGTTGGTGTAAGCTGTCACCAAAATCGACAGACAGACCAATATATCGAATAATTAAGTGGTGTGATTTACCCTTAATCCCATTTCTTTAGCTCACGACAGGTATCGTATAAATAAACTCTAAAATTTACATGTACGAGAGAAAATACTAAAGAAATAATGTTCAACGAGTGTCTTTAAAATCAAATACAACAGGGTTTAGATTTTGAAAATAGCCCAGCCGAAGATAGCCTGTGTAGCCAGTGGTTTCGTTTGAGGGCACTAGTTTTTCACGGCTTCGTCTCCTACATCACGCTCTTACGAAACTGCGAACCACGCAGACTAAACCTTAGGACAACTAGAAGAATGAGTAGATCTACTACTAGTATTCTTGGAAGCCGTTTAATAAATTTCGACGTTCTTGTCTTTTCACGACTAAAACATCTCTAAATTAATATGAAAAACATTTTCTGCTTACTTGCTAAACAGCGAATTTCATACCTTGATTATTTTTTCCAGAACGTTTTCTTCAATGACCGCAGGCTTGGAGAAACACTCGTCATACAAAGCTAGGGTCATCTCCAGACATTTCTCTGAGAAGGGAGTGAGACTGAGAATAACCCACTCTTTCTTCTTCTTTCTGGCCGCACCATCATCATCCGATAAATCATGAATACGAGGAGGCTCCGTCGCGTAGTCGAAAAATTGAAGAAGCAAAGAAAACAGAGTCGGATACATTGGTTGATTTGAAACATGAAGAACGGAGCCAGTTGAATTGGGTAATGGTTCACGCAAAATCTCAATCGTGTTCAAAATCGCGTGTTGCAGGGCTGTTAGGACAGTATCTTGAAAAGACGGAACCAGGAATGGAGATTGGTCAAAGGGGACTGGGATTGTAACAGATGTCTCTAAGATCTTGGCAAGTTTCTGCAAGTCTGCTAAACCAAAGCGACTGTATATTCTCATGAATAATGACGGAAAAATTTGTACCAGTGCTGCAAGGAAAGGCTGCGCGGGGTAAGTTCTTATTTTGATGATTTTTCCAGAGGATTCTCGCCTTGTCCTCAGGATATGAGACTCGGACATACTTGTACTGCCTATACTGTACCACACCCTCCAAGCATTTGCCCAAAGGTTTAGGTCTTCGTCTGCTGCTTCGCAAAACTTAGGTTTCACTTTCAACTTGGCAGCGCCTTTTCCCGCCGTTTTGTCACGTGACTTGTCCACTGGGCTTGAACTCGCTACCGAATTCTCTTGAGTCTCGTTTGAGTCTTGCACAATGTCCTGAAAGCTTTTGAGCGCCGCTAGTGCAACTTCAGCGGATTTACTCAGAGCTGCGAACTCGATAAATTCTAGCAGAAGAGCCCATGCCCGCGGGAATTCCTCAAGTCCCGCCAAAATTTGGCGCCGGTTGTTGAAGACCCGTGCGACACCACTCAAGGTCAAAACACGTGTTTCCGCCCATTGTTTTTCAGCTGTGTCACGTGAATGGTGAATGAGGATTTTACCCTTCGAGTTCACTGAGTCGCTCGGCGGTGGAACATCAGCTGCTGATGTGGACATAGTTTTGACTTGTTCCAACAATGGAAATAGCACCTGTGGAAAAATACCCAAACAAATCCAGTGTTTAGAGACCTTTAGATTAGAGGACAAGAATGACGACGAGGACAAAATTTGACTTAGAGCTTTTTTCCCGTATTCTCAAAAAATTACACCCTAGAAAGCTCCACTATACATTTCCACCAGAAAAATTACCCCGATTATTATTATTAAAGAAGGTTCAGCTCTTTCCCGATCGCAAAATGATACTACTTCTAGCAGTTGATAACTTGCTTCCGCCCCTGCGACATTTTTGCTAAAACCCCTAGAAGAATAACGACGGCTACCACGTTTTCCCGCCAAAATAACACTGGTTCACACGCGCGCACACTTAGTATTGAGAAAATCCTGTCCTCGAAGTAGTCTTAGAATCCTATGGTCTCTATTGACAAGGCGAGAGGGCAACAAGAGAGGACGTAATGGAGACTTGCAATTACGCTCCTTTTTCTTTCATCAATCAGCTGTTCAAGAAAGACCTTTCTCTTCGCTAGTGACATAGACTGAGAAAAGAAAGACCCAGGAATGAGCTAGGTTTACAAATACTCAACTGCGTCGAAGTCTGCTCGACTGTCCCAATGCCTGAAAGAGCAGTGATGAAAATCGAGGAAGGTTTTTAACTGAACCTAATCATTGTTTTGAGCTGAACTTCAAGTACGTTTCTTTTTCTGACGGAGCCTTAAAGTATCGATTCTTGTGAACTGAGATGAAATCAACAAGTTCACGGGCTCGTAAGGCTGGTTTGAGTACAGATAAAACTACACTGCTAGTTAAAGGAAACTAGGGACAAACTCTCTCTCTCTCTCGGACCTAAAAATTTGAGTATTTTGAGAAGCAAAGGGAAAAAATGAAATCATTTGCACGAAGGCAAATTCAGTCAACTGCATTCCTACGTAAGGCATTCTTTTAACTTGTCGTGCATTTGTTGGGGGAAGATCGTTGCGTGACGAGGCAAAAAGAACATGCGTAGCAAGCAAGACATAAATGGCGTAATTACCTGCCAGAGCACTGTATACCACGTGACATTCTCCAGAAGCGAACCATGAGCATTGATGGTCGAGAACAGCGTCTGTCCCGCACTTTTTCTGACTGCGGGCCGCGGATCAACGCACAACTCACCAAGCTTGGAATACAGACACATCCACTGTCGGTCAGAGGGAGGTACGGGTTTTTCGTATTTGGTGCCAACACTGCTGCTATCATTAGTACCTTCATTGGCAGGAGTTTCAGCTTCTTCCAGCGCTGTGCGAATCTTTTCCCGGTGTTGCGACAAAAAGTCGGAGATGTTCCACTGCGAGATAATTTTGAACAACACAGAAACCATGAAAATGTCATATTAATTGCGCCTTGGGTTTTTTAGCTAAAGGAAAATAAGCACTTCGTTTATATCAGAGGTTGTGAACCTTTTGGAAGCGAAAAATTTGTCACTTCCTGGGCAAATATCAAGCTTGGCTTTAAAAAACACGTGACTCACCAGCAGACCAATAGCAGTTAGGCTTATGTTAAGCTCCTGTGGTTGCAGGCCGAATTTTCCCGCCACATCCACAACGACCTTGATACACGTGCAAGGCATCAAGGGAAGGAAATCCGTCACTACAAGCTGCAGGCTTTGAAAAGCCACTCGAATAAGGCCCTCACTGAAACAAATGTTACGAACAATAAAATTAATAAAGCCGCCAAAATTATATAAAATAGGTTGATGACAGAAATTTTTAAAGAGAAATATGACATGGCTCAATTATCACGTTGCGGCTCTCGTCAACTAAGACTGAACAAAAACTAAAATAACCTTGACTGTTGTGCCAGACGCCAAAAATTGACACTTCACAATCATCCTAAATTGCCGGAAGGGTCGCCGAAAAATTCTTGGTATTCAGAGGAAAACTTCCAAAAGTTTCAATATATCAAGGCCTCGGTCTGAGATTTCCCCGTAATAACCTTACTCTCGGTTAATAAGTGGTATATAAAACGTGAAATGCACTAGTTCCAAATATCTTACCCTTGTTGGTTGGTAGCAGCGCCTATTACACCCAGCACGCACAGCCATCCTTGACCAAGGTTTTGACCGGTGGAGTGAAGAATCTAAACACAATGGAACATAACTCGTTACAAAAAACCTTCTTTTTCTACCTACCTATGCAGCAGAATTTTCACGTGCTTGGTACTAGAACCTAAATATTTGAAGCACCCAGTTTTTAAGCTAGGGTACGCAAAACAGGCGACAAAAACGCGCAGCTTATTTTTTAACATTGCGGCAAAAAGAGTTGAAAAGTGGTGTCACGCGTTTTACCCGCGTTCAAACCTTACTTGCAACAAATCAGGTTGTTGCAAGTCGCGTGAATACTGACTTCTGATTGGATAAAATTACTCGGGAGTCACATGATACGTCACGGGAGGTACGTCACTTGTTGCAAAATAAGTTTGCCTTGGGCCGTTAAAACGCGCAACATGTACAGAGTTTGTTGCAAAACGTAGAACTACGCTCTACTTTCTACAACATTTCGTAACTCGCAACAACCTGGAAAAAAGGAAAAGCTTACCTGCAGCACACATTCTAACTGCTTGTAGCGAATGTCAGAAAAGCTGACATTAGACATTTCTTGCAGGGGGCTCAGCAACATGGACTGAAGTTGCTACGGAAGACACAAAACATTCACGCGTTTAAAAACCTGAATGATTGTTACCCGTTGATAAAAGGTGTATCTGGACAAATTCCCTTCGTAACTTACTCGGGATGTCTTTGAACCGGTGACCAGTCTCTGATTTATGATTTCTGTGATTTAGCAAAGTCGTACTGTATAATAGGGCTCCACAAATTATTGCCACTGTTTTCTTTCTGAAAGACGCAAAGCTAGGGGGACTATGCGTTATCACGCCAACAAAAACTCCTCACCCCAGAAATTAAATGCCGGCTGTTTTCCACTGTGCCGAAACTAGTTGTGGAATTGCACTTACTTTAGGCATCGTACTCATGAACAGTCACGAGATTTAGATATAAAACGTTTTGGCATGTCACGTCGGCCATATTGGTTTTCCAAAACAATGAAACGGCGGCCAGGTTGGTGTCCCAAACCAGTCCTGTGTGAGTTGAACCCTTTTCTTATGTAAACGCTTTCTTTTGTTCAAGAAATTTGCGTAGATGCTGGCCATGTGAGTGAAGCGCTCTATATGTACGAGCAACAAATAACTCGCGATACCCGCCATGTTTGCACGCGCTTTAGGGTTGATGGGATAAAAGCAGTGTCACGTGGTTTCTCAGGGACCAAAACAGATTACAAAATTTGCCAATACGAGTAAACACGGTTGAATTTGTTTATTCTCTCAAAATAAGACAGAGATTTTAGTCACGCAAATGTACAAATAAAGTTTGGTCAAGTTTTAAGTCATTATTGGTTGCTGTGAGGACATGTACAGTCGTTACTGCATCCAAAAAATAACAATGATCACTTCCACCCATATCATTTTGCTATTATTGTCTTTGAGTTTAAAAGTTCTTCATGTTCTGTTGTCAAGAATAAATAAACTTGACCGCGATTTCTTGTATTGACAGATTTTATCATAAGATCTGTTTGCCAAAGGAGAAACCACGTTACATTGCTTTATTCCATCAGCCCTTAAGCGTGTGCAAAGATGGCGGCTATAGTCAATAAGGTCTATTATTTTAAGTCTGTCCCGCTTTGATTCCATTGGTCAGTCAACCCTGTCAATCAGTAGCATCGTATACCACGTGACTTACCAAGTCTTGTTTTAGAGGAGGATCATGATCATGCGTCAGGGCTGATCGAACAAGTGACGTCACTGCCTCGGCTCCCCACTCACGCATCTTATTATGAGGGTGCTGACACACCTAAAAAAAAAAAAAAAGGACATTTACTTACACTGCTAATAAAACAACCGTAATTTTGCACCCAGTGCACTACTTTTATTTGAGGGCTCAAGATGGAGGGTGGTAAGTGGATACGCTCATTTGAAGTAGGACGCTCACTCCAGTCATGGTATTCAAAACAATAAAAGTGGTAGACTTGTTCCAGACTACTAGAGCAAATGTTTACTAACCATGGTAGTGTCACCTATTACTCGCGAAAAGCTACTGGAGGAAAACTGGCAATTCCTCAGCCCCGCACAAACTATTTCAAAATTAGCTTTGGATATACATGTAGGTATGCGGGGCTGTGGAATAGCCTCCAAGTCTTCAAGTGTTTTCTCAATACTTCAAAGTTTTTTTCAAGTTTCAATTTGGTAATAAGCACGGCTCTCGTGGGAATCAAGCATATTTTCATTATGGTGTTCTAATCGAGAAAGTAGTCTCCCCACAAAGCTGTCCAACGAGGGAACCCATAGAACAATTCTAAACCATACGAAACTTTTCATGTGATTACCTCTTATGGTCACGTGAAGACCGTGTAGAAAATCACTGGATAAAGGCGCCGTAAGAATGTCGAAAGTTAAAGAGTGAAAAAAAAATGGACCTTCTGATACTGCACCTCTTTTCTCACAGTAAACTGAATTATTTGCAAAGTTCAAAAGATGAGCCCTACCTCTAAAAGATGTGCAGTCAGCGGCTTCCACAGAACGCGTGCGCGGTGAAGATTGTTTAAACCGGTTTCTAAAAGTTTTGCCACAGCAAAGAGTGAAGGCTCCTGAAACTAAAGCAGCAACAATTAATCAACGACTACCTCGGGATGTGGATTAATGATGGACTAAGTCTTAGTAGATTTCGTATGTTATTTATAACCAACTATGTGCTCTTAAGTTTAGCTCTCGGCGACATTCGCCACTTTAGAGAGGAGAGGGGAACTGAGCCACGTTAACTTTTGCAAAGACTTCTGGAACAGGGAAAAAAGTGGCCAATAGCTGACCGGCGTGTTCCCCAGTAACGATCACAGAAACAGTTACGGAACGCATTTCGGCTGTAGTTCCCTTCCGTTTCTAAAGTGGAGAAAATGAAATAAAGTTGAAGTTGACTAGGCAAGTTTATTACCTTATTGCTTTGCGCTTGTTCCATTGACGTCGTGGACAATCGGCAAAGGGCGTCAACAAGATGATGAAGAGCGACATCATCAAGATACCTAAACCAGAATATCAAAACATGAGGTGATCATTGGTTCAAATGAAAGCTTCTACGCAGTGTTTTCCTGGGATATCATTTATTACGTTGCACAAGGTGGTTCTTATTTTTGAGTCTATAGATGAAATCTTAGAGTGTGACCATTCAAATGAAAGCTCCTCAGCAGTACTTTCATATGGTACTGTTTATTACGTTGTGGTTCTAACTTTTGAATCTGTGGATGAAATTCCGAAGAGTGACCATTCCAATGAAAGCTACGGAGCAGTACTTTCCAGAGGTACTGTTTATCATGTTGTGAAAGGTGGTTCTTATTTTTGAGTCTGTGGAAGAAACCTGAAGATGTGACCATTCACATTATTGTCATTAAGAGATAGGGGCCGGAGATTTCCCCCGGCCACTACGAACATGGCCCCCGGATGCTTTTAAAGCAAAATAAAAGAAAAATAAAACCAAAAGAAACCCCTAGCTGTTTAATGATTCCCCGCCTACTTATTTACCCTCCAACTTG
>NC_133213.1:19887518-19950018 GCF_958299795.1 Porites lutea | reverse complement strand
CTTGCTTCCAGAAGCAGGGAGAGTGATGCCAAAATGCCACACCAAGATGCCAGCACCATCTCTTGAAATAGGTCTGGAGTGTTAGGGCCTTTAACCAACAAAAAATTTAATAAACACAGTTACTATCTAATTTGTAAAGAACAAAAATGTCAACAGCATCTTTTTAGTACATGTTTTTGCAAGAATTTGGTGACTCAATGTCTCTCAAAGGACAATGGCTTTTTAAGAATAAACACTGTCCTAATGCAATTTTCTTTACCATAGATAGAATTTGACTTACTGTTCCCTTATATGCAAGTAGCTGGTATTAGTAACAAAACTATTAAGCACTATTGTTTAATGGCTTGCAAATCCTCTTCTACCCCTCATATCATGCAAGGCTAGCTTGTTTATTGTTTTTCTTCAGGTAACTTGATTAAACTGCATGCAGAGACTAGCGTTCAGTGCATTTTGGAATAATTGAAGTCATGGTTACCTACAAAGGCTAGACCAATCAATTTTCTTTCAAAGCTGCAGTGATTTAGTTACCTCTGCATCCTGCGACCCTGATACATAAAAATCTCCAACGACACAAAATAAATCAAGGCATGGGTCCCTAGAATGTAAACCTGACCATTGAAGGATTTGAAAATTTTTGGTAGAATATCCTGTTTGTATGAGTTCACTGGCTGTTGTTTAAAGATGCACGTTTATTTTAGTCCTTTTTGTGCTTTAAATATATAGAGAGACTATGTTCTAATTTCAGTAAACCGTAATAAAGACTTTTGGTATCTGTCTCCACATTAACTGTCTGGTTACATAAAGTCCTAAGCAAGCACTTTTTTTGAACTGGGACTCATGATTTTTCACAAAATGAATCCCAGGAGTCACCATAACTATTGGTAACAAAATTGCTTGCCTGTCTAGGAGTGAAACATGTCAATATAACTTTGCTGCTGACTGTTCAATCAAAACACTACCCACCACTTTCACTTTCACTGCCCTCCTTAGCGGCAGCTCTTATTGTCTCTGTCCCCACTCCTGTCTCATTTGATGTCCTAAAAACTTCAGGTTCAATCCATCCTACGACCTCCACCTGGGAAGATGACGCAGTGTTCTCTTGAACTAATGCATCAAGACTTTTCACAATCTCCAAAAGGCAGGCAAAAGCAACAGAGAGTGTGTAGCCATCTGCAATTGAAGAGCCCTCTGGTCTTTCCAATTGTTCTAGACTGTGAAATAAGTAAAATACCACAAAATTGACTTTGCTCAGCAGTCCCATAAAAGAATTACATACAGTGTACATACTAAAGAAATGAATTGTTCTGTGATCGCGCTCCCTCTCCTGTGGACATTTCAGTGCCCATTCATACGATGCTTTTTAGTAATATCTGTTTCCCTGACTGGAAAACACATATCCCTACTGATATGTGATCCCCTACCGAAAAAAAAATATCCCAACTGATAAGCGTTTAAATACCCTGAAGACACATATCCCTGGTGATATGTGTCCCCCTACCTGGAGGACACATATCCCTAGTAATATCTGTTTCCCTACCCAGGAAACACATATTCCTATTAATATGTGTTCCCCTACCCTAGAAACACATAACCCTAGTAAAATGTGTTTCCCAACCAAGGAAACAAAAATCCCTAGTAAAATGTGTTCCCCCATCCAGGAAAAACATATCCCTAGTAATATGTGTTCAGTACCTGAAAAACACATATCCCTAGCAATATGTGTTTCCCTACGCATGAAACACATATCCCTAGTAATATGTGTTCCCCTACCTGGCAAACACATATCCCAAGTAAAATGAGTTACCCCACCCAGGAAACACATATCCCTAGTAATATGTGTTTCCCTACCTGGGAAACACATATCCCAAGTAAAATGAGTTACCCCACCCAGGAAACACATGTCCCTAGTGAAAAGTCTTCCCCTACCAGGGAAACACAAATCCCTAGTGATATGTGTTCCCCCACCCAGGAAACACATATCCCTAGTGATATGTGTTCCCCTACCGAGGAAACACATATCCCTAGTGATATGTGTTCCCCCACCCAAGACAATGTATCCCTAGTGATATGTGTTCCCCTACCGAAGAAACACATATCCCTAGTGATATGTGTTCCCCTACCTGGGAAATACATATCCCTAGTGATAAGTGTTCCCATATCCAGGAGACACATAAACCCAGTGATATGTGTTCTCCTACCTGGGAACACATATCCCTAGTGATATGTGTTCCCCTACCTGGGAAACACATATCCCCAATAAAATGTCTTCCCCACCCAGGAAACACATATCCCTAGTGATAAGTGTTCCCCTACCCAGGAAAAACATATCCCTAGTGATATGTTTTCCCCCACCTGGGAAACACATATCCCTAGTGATATGTGTTCCCCCACCCAGGAAACACATATCCCTAGTGATACGTGTTCCCCCACCTGGGAAACACATATCCCTAGCGATATGGGTTTCCCCACCTGGGAAACACATATCCCTAGTGATATGTGTTCCCCCACCTAGGAAACACATATCCCTAGTGATACGTGTTCCCCCACCTGGGAAACACATATCCCTAGCGATATGGGTTTCCCCACCTGGGAAACACATATCCCTAGTGATATGTGTTCCCCCACCTAGGAAACACATATCCCTAGTGATACGTGTTCCCCCACCTGGGAAACACATATCCCTAGTGATATGTGTTCCTCCACCTGGGAAACACATATCCCTAGTGATATGTGTTCCCCCACCTGGGAAACACATATCCTTAGTGATATGACTGTGTTTCCCCACTCAAGAAACACATATCCCTAGTGATATGGGTTCCCCCACCTGGAAAACACATATCCCTAGTGATATGTGTTGCCCCACCTGGGAAACACATATCCCTAGTGATATGTTTGCCCCCACCTGGGAATCACCTACCCCTAGTGATACGTGTTTCCCCACCTGGGAAACACATATCCCTAGTGATATGTGTTCCCCTACCTGGGAAACACATTTCCCTAGTAAAATGTGTTCCCCCACCAAGGAAACACATATCCCTAGTGATATGTGTTCCCCTACCTGGGAAACACATTTCCCTAGTAAAATGTGTTCCCCCACCAAGGAAACACATATCCCTAGTGATATGTGTTCCCCTACCAAGGAAACACATATCCTCAGTGATATGTGTTCCCCTACCGAGGAAACACATATCCCTAGTGATAAGTGTTCCCCTACCTGGGAAACACATATCCCTAGAGAAATGTGTTCCCCCACCCAGGAAACACATATCCCTAGTGATATGTGATATGTGTTATAATTATTTAGGTAAACTAGAAATTCTATGTGATAATCAATTTGGCTTCAGGAAAAATCATTCAACTTCGTTAGCATTGATTGACCTATATGAAAAAATCTCCCTTGCTCTTGATCGCAATGAACATGCCGTTGGCGTTTTCCTTGATCTTTCTAAGGCCTTTGATACCGTCGATCATAATATTCTGCTTGACAAACTCGAACACTATGGTATACGTGGGGTGGCTCTGGACTGGGTTAGAAGCTACCTCTCCAACAGGTTGCAATTCGTTCAATTTAACGGTCAATGCTCCTCTCCTCAAACTGTCTGCTCTGGTGTTCCCCAGGGATCCATTTTGGGCCCCTTGTTTTTCTTGCTCTATATTAATGATTTATATAATGTATCGACGCTCGTCGAGCTTATTTTATTCGCTGATGATACTAATTTATTTATGTCCCATAAAGATCCTGTCTACCTGGCAGCCTCACTCAATTCCGAACTTAATAAATTATCCACTTGGTTTAAGGCAAACAAACTCTCCTTAAACCTGAGGAAAACAAACTTTATGTTATTTAAGCCTAGACAGAAAAGGTATCATTTTCCAATGCAAGTATGCATAAACGAACAGAGAATCGAACAGGTTAAGGAAACGGTCTTCCTCGGTGTAGTCCTTGATGAACATCTGTCTTGGAAACCGCACATTTCTCAAGTAGCTCGTAAAATCTCGAAATCAATAGGTGTAATTAATAGAGCAACATTTTTTCTACCTAAACCGTGTCTAAAAACTCTTTATTATTGTTTAGTTTATCCTTATCTTCATTACTGTATTATTGTCTGGGGATCTACGTACAAAACCAACCTTCGCCGTCTTGTCTCTTTGCAAAAGCGAGTTATCAGAATTATTTCTAAATCAACTTTCGATTCTCATTCAGACCCTATTTTCAAAGAATTAGAGCTACTAAAACTTTCCGATATTAGACAGCTAGAATTAGGTAAACTTATGTTTTCTCTTAACCATTCTCTTTTGCCTTCAAAGTTCAACAATTATTTTTCTTTAAACAAACAAGTCCATAACTATGCCACTAGACACGCGAACGATTTTCACCTTCCTTCTTGTAGAACAAACCTTCGTAAATTTTCTGTCAGTTTCCAAGGACCTACTTATTATAACACTACAGAAAATGATATTAAAGAATCTAATTCTCTCCACTTATTCAAAACGAAATTGAAAAAAAAATTATATATGAATTATTAGTTATAAATCTTGTAGTAAATAGTTATATTTCTTCCATGTCTGATATTATTTTTATACTTATTGTTACTTGTACCATGCCTTACATTTTGTCAACTCAGTCTATGTAATTAGTTAATTTATACTTACCTTCATTGTATTTTGCTTTCGATCCTGGCCTTACCGTTACTGTTAACTTTATTTTTACTCTGAGGGAGCCCAATGTCTATAAGCCTCATGGTTTCTTTTTGGGCTTCCTCGCCACTTTCATTTGCTTTTGTGTAACTGTCTTGTTTTTTCGTTATTTGTATTTTGTGGTAAATCAAATAAAGTTACAAAGTTACAAAGTTCCCCCACCTAGCAGACACATAAACCTAGTGATATGTGTTACCCTACCTGGGAAACACATATCCCTAGTGAAATGTGTTCCCCTAACTGGGAAACACATATCCCTAGTGAAATGTGTTCCCCTACCTGGGAAACACATTTCCCTAGTGAAATGTGTTCCCCCACCAATGAAACACATATCCCTAGTGATATGTGTTCCCCAATCGAGGAAACACATATCCCTAGTGATATGTGTTCCCCTACCTGGGAAACACATTTCCCTAGTAAAATGTTTTCCCCCACCAAGGAAACACATATCCCTAGTGATATGTGTTCCCCTACCAAGGAAACACATATCCTCAGTGATATGTGTTCGCCTACCAAGGAAACACATATCCCTAGTGATAAGTGTTCCCCTACCTGGGAAACACATATCCCTAGAGAAATGTGTTCCCCCACCCAGGAAACACATATCCCTAGTGATATGTGTTCCCCCACCTAGCAGACACATAAACCTAGTGATATGTGTTACCCTACCTGGGAAACACATATCCCTAATGAAATGTGTTCCCCTAACTGGGAAACACATATCCCTAGTGAAATGTGTTCCCCTACCTGGGAAACACATTTCCCTAGTGAAATGTGTTCCCCCACCAATGAAACACATATCCCTAGTGATATGTGTTCCCCAATCGAGGAAACAAATATCCCTAGTGATATGTGTTCCCCTACCTGGGAAACACATATCCCTAGTGATAAGCATTCCCCTACCCAGGAGACACATAAACCTAGTGATATATGTTCCCCTACCCAGGAAACACATATCCCTAGTGAAATGTGTTCCCCTACCTGGGAAACACATATCCCTAGTGAAATCTGTTCCTCCACCCAGGAAACACATATCCCTAGTGATATGTGTTCCCCTACCCAGGAAACACATATCCCTAGTGATATGTGTTCCCCTACCTGGGAAACACATATCCCTAGTGATAGGTGTTCCCCCACCCAGGAGACACATAAACCTAGTGATATGTGTTCTCCTACCTGGGAAACACATATCCCTAGTGAAATCTGTTCCCCCACCAAGGAAACACATATCCCTAGTGATATGTGTTCCCCTACCGAGGAAACACATATCCCTAGTGATATGTGTTTCCCTACCCAGGAAACACATATCCCTAGTGATAAGTGTTCCCCCCACCCAGGAAACACATATCCTTAGTGATATGTGTTCCCCTACCCAGGAAGCACATATCCCAAGCAAAATGGGTTCCCTGTATCTGGGAACACATTCGTTTGAAAACAAGGACATCAACTACAAACTGCAAAAAATTCTCAATGCCTCCTTTCCGTTACAAGCAATTGGGAGCTCGAGCTTAAGCAAGGACGGCAACTAGAACATTGTAGGTTTAGATTGGAAAAACAGCAATGTCACACATGCATGACCCTTTTCTTGCACATTTGTCAGCCGTTGTTGGATGACGACAACGTGAAAATGGCTAATTTACATTTGTCGAGAATGGGAACACAAGACAACAGTTTTCTCATTCTTTTCCTGAACTTTTATTCAGTCCTTCAGAATTTAACTCCGAAAAATTCGCCAACATTCAGGGTTGTCAAAAGTAGACGGCTGCCGGAAAAAATTGCCACCTACTTGGTTAGTTTCTGCCAGCTACTCTGCTTGGCATTTCTTTACGGAGGGCGTTTTTTTTAATAAAATATCCCTGGACTGGCCGCTTACTTTGACAACTCAGCAGTCTACTTCACAACTTTCTGACAACCCTGAACATTTGAACATTTGAAGCAGTGCCAATTCACTTTTAAAGTGACGTTTTTGTAGCTGCAGCTGTCATTCTTGCTTAAGCTCCCTATTCACTACCCAGAACCAAACTAAAATTTAAAAAAAGGATTAAAAAGCAACTTACTAAACAGGTTTAGCTTGTCCATAGACTGGCATAACAGAAAGGGGTATCCATGCACCCCTGTAAGAGAACCCCGGTTGTGGGGTGACCCCGCCCATTGCACTCAGGGCTACAACTGAGGGGGGCGGAGCACTAGATGGCGTCTGTATTGTGTTGGCACTGGCTAGGTGTGCGCCTTTCTCTGAAAAACTGTGCGTCACTTGACTGGTGAATAATCCTTGGGTGAAGCTTGTTAGTGCATTTACCATGTCATGGAAAATTCTGGTGGAGTGCTCTTGCATGTCGTAAAACAGGCAAAATGACCTGGAGCAAAAAATCACGGTTCAGAAGTCAATGATTGTTTTTATACCATTTACATTGGCTAACTGGTTATTCTAGGTTAGGCAAAACAGAGCTGGAAGCATAATTTTTCTTTCTTGAAAAGACAATATTATCAGTTGGCCTACTAGTCACCATTTTGGTCGCAGAAAACACAAATTTGGTCGGACTAAGTCAAGGATGCATTAGGAGTCATAAATGAAAATTGGGCATGGCCTTATAAGCCAGATTTGCATACATTCACTACAACCATACCATGCTGCTGTTGAGACAATTCACATGCTCTCAAGGTAGATTTTAATCATCTAAAAAATGACACTCTTTCATAATAACTTTGTCTGGACAAAGATCACTTGTCGGACTTCAGCCGTATTATGACATACGCCATAGCCAGATGGCCGGCTGTCATTTGCAGCAATTGGCAAATCATGAACAAAATTCACGACTGGTAAATTCCATTTTAAAAAATCTGTTTAGCATTAAAGTACAAATCAGCTCCATTTAAATAAAAGAGGCCAAAAGATGAGTTTGAACAAAATTCCCTTTCGAACATTCTGACAGAGAAAGGAGGACTGCCATTTTCATGGGATAAAAAATGTATTTTGCACATACTTTCTCTTTGCAAATATGTCACAAATATATAAATACTGAGAAGTAAGTTATATGGCAAACACACATGGTAAATGCCACATTTGCCTAGTTTCACTGTATTTACACTCCCTGTTTTTTGGTATGCAAACCATCTTTGCCATAAATTTACTCCTCATTATTTACATATTTGCAACATATTTGCAAGGAGCAAGTTTGCGCAAATCTATTTTTTCATCCAGCGAATTAAGTTCACCTGGATAAACCTGAAAAGTCATGTTCTAGACATTCCAGAACCATTTGTACATTTAAATCATAAACAACAAAACTAACCATCAAGAACCTACAATATGTAGTGGTTATTTAAACCACTTATAGTGTACCTATAGAAGCACATATTCAACATTTTGTAGAAAGTGTTTTATCTGCTGAGTGAGCTAATTTTAGACAAATGCTATCAAGAGTGATCTTATTTCCAATCAATATATCTGTGCAGCACCAACTTTTGTGATTCTGTGCTGTATTAAAAGTAGATGCAAATTTGAGTCTGTGGATCAAATATATACAAATGTATCATGTAACTTGAACAGAATAATATTAAAAGATCTAGCGTAAAATTCCGAAAATAAGCCCTAGGGCTTATATTTTTTAAAGGCCCTTTTTTTGAGGGGCTTATTTTTGGAGGGGCTTATCTACGGAGGGAAATTTGCATTTCAAAATTGATTGGGCTAGCCTTATAGTCGGAAGGAAATTTACCGTTTTGGCTTTGTTTTACTTTGTATCTGCGGGCAATTTTCCAAGTACAAGCCCCTATGGGGCTTATATTTGGAGGGGCAATTTAACGGAGGGTTTTTTGTGTTACTGGTTTGGGGGGCTATGATTTGGAGGGGCTTATACATGGAGGGGCTTATTTTCGGAATTTTTACGGTATGTCATATGCAGTGCATTCAATTACTACTGTTAATTAATTCAATACTAACTGTCAAATTGTAGCTAGGAGGAAGGATAGAAAACCTTTATCTGATGTGAGTTTAGAATTTTACCTGAGCAAAGCAGGCTGAATGGTAAGAGTGTGAAGTACTTCAAGAGCTAACGCTCTTTGCCACTGAGGTTTATCAGGCTCCAAAAATTTTACCAGAAGAGATAAAAATATTTCACACTCTGTTACCTGTAAAGTAATGAGAGAAACGACCATTAAGTTATGTAAAGTGAATACAGCATAACAAAATGATATCACTATTCATTCCAAATATTTTTCCATTTTTGGTTGGCCATATTAGACCAATGACGTCAAAAGTGCAGCAAAGCTGCTGCAGATACTGAACATTTATCAAGAAAACCCGGGGACGAGGTTGAGTTGTTTTGGTACTGAGAACAAAAAAAGCAATCATTTCATTCAGCTCATTTCGTTTCACCAGGAAGAATTACGCAAACTATTAAATAAAAAACAAGCAAGAATGGGAAGAAGACAACTCAAAGGTCGACATCTACCATTTGGAAAATATTTGCTGAGCCAAACAGCCCTTTAGCTCCTAAACATGACATCGATGGAGGTGAGCATGTTTGTGTTCCATAACATCCCCAACAACCACCCCCCAAGCCAAGCAAAAGATCAGCTTGCTTACAGGCCACCCAATTAGAGACAAGGGAGATCTTCGTTTTAGTAAAATCCAACTATTGGTCTATTATCAATGCTACGTTCTGATTGGTTGAGCTACTACTAGGCTATATGTTATAGCCCACTAGTAGCGAAAAGTGCTGGCTTTGAAAACCAAAACAATGGCGGCTGAATCGCATTTTGCTACCCAAAGTTGTTTTGTCTCAATATTTTTGACCAACTAGTTGGATTTTACTAAAACACAATTATTCCTCTCGCCCTCATGGCCTCTGATTCAATAGCCCATTTGGCTTTCAGCCTCATGGGCTATTGACTCAGAGCCCATTCAGGCTCAAGGAATAATAAATTGTTAAATAGTTTATGCTTATAAAAAAGGACAGTCATCAGATCAGAGCAAAAAAACAGGAAAAACATTACCAAATTAACATAAAACCTGATAAAGGTGAATAAATTTGGATAGCTGCATAAACATACATGTAACAACTTTCTATAATTACTAGACATGTTTTGACATTCATCATCTTCAGTTTTCAATTTACTGTCCTCAAACCCCAGTCTAGCAATGTTGATTAAAAAACAAATTCTCCTCTTCGATACCACAAGATAAGTATGAATACAGTGTCGAGAATATGCAGCTTGATATTCAAGCTTACAGGTTCAAAATTCATTTCAGAAAAATCCTCACCAGTAGTGTATAGAACTTTTCTATGAGAACAGACACAATCCTAAGAAGTCTGACGGCGACAGGATACAGAGGTTTCTCCACAGTTGGTGATGAACTGACTCGATGCTTGATGCTTGGAGAGAACAGCTTTATTATCAATGGGCAAACTCTCTCCTTTAAGAGGAAACTAAACTCAGGATGCTGAAAAAAAGACAAAAGTGGTGATATGTTTCTCTTTAAACTATCAATTTATGGAGTATTAAACTGGTTTACTTGAACTACTTGCAAAATAAGACATGACGTCTTTACCATATTCGACGCATGTATACGAAATGTAAAATGTGAAAATAAAAACGTTCTAGAAGTTTTAAAATCCTTGAAATACTATTTCGCTCTTCAAGCCTTGCCAGTCAATAAAATTTTCATGTTAGATGCACTAAAATAGTCTGCGTGTTTGCCAGTGTCATGTAAGCCAACATCATGTATTCTATTTTTCATGGTCATCTGCGACTACCGTGCGTGGAACTTGGATTCTTAGAGTTCTTCAACGAGCCTTCTGGTACTTAATCTATCCGAACACCCTCCGATATAAAACTGGCTTAAAGAATGATCAAACTATTTTACTAGCTAACAGAGAGCAAGACTGGTGCCAAGCTGAGAGTACTCGCCTCCCACAAGTGAGGCCCAGGTTCGAATCCTGGCATCGATGTCATACATGGATTAAGTTTGTTGTTGGTTCTCTGCCTTGCTCTGAGAGGTTTTTTCTCCGGCAACTCCACTTTTGCCCTCTCCTTAAAAACGACAACTTCCAAATTTCAATCTGGAACCCATTCATTTTCTTTGTGGTTTCACCTTGCAGCAATATAAATAAAATAATAAACATCACAAGAATTTTTTTGTCAGAACCAAAAGAGGAACACATTGGTAATAGTTTCACCTTCAGAAATATATTAGGATATCCTTTGAGCACACTTTCCAAGAGCTCCAAACCAAAAGTTCTTGTCATTTCGACAATGCCATGTAACCAGTAAGGCTGCTCTCCATTTGTGAGTTGACACAAATCCTTGATGATTAATTAAGACACATGCCAATTATTAAAACGGAAGTCATCACATTAACAAAGAATAACATCAAAGCATTATTATTATTGACAGACTCTTTACAAATGTCAGATAAGTGTTACAAGGTCTCACAGTGTACAGTCACAGTGCTGCATAAAAGTTAGTAGCTAACTGCCACTTCCTTGATCGCAAACCTTAGAACCCATTTCTCTTTAATCTGAGATCAGACATTTTAGTTTTTTGTCAAGAGAGGGCAAAAAAGAAAGCTTGATACATTTTTTTCCATTAAGATCTGACTGAACATGTCATCAAGACACAAATCAAATTCAAATCTGTCACATCGGTCTGTCAAAAGACCTAATAGTGCTCACAAGGATTTTATGGCTGTGAAAAAGTAGAGAAAACTTCCTGGCTTTGAGATTTTAAAGACAATGGATCAATTTACAAAAGTTGAAAGATATGCAAAATTCTAAACTAGATATGCAAAAGGGGTACCATTTTTAAATAGAAGGTATATGAAAGGGGTATATAAAAGAGTATTAAGGGATTGGATCCCAGGGCAGAACCTCCCTGTATAAAACTCTGCTGAGTACCCACCCCAGCGTAACAGCTTAAGGTGAGGAAAAGTCAGGTTAATGAGCCTTCCTGACCTAAAACAAGAGACAAACCAGTGGGAAATCATCCACTGATCTTCAAAGTGGTTCACCTGGAAAAGCAGATAGGCATCCCTCGCACATGGATGTAAACTAACAGGACAGTTTTTGTGTCTTACAGATCCCACTGTATCCTCTACACTCTGAGAGGCTGAAAAAAAAGAAGATAAATTAAAAGAGTGAAAAATCATGAACTTGCAGAATGGAAGGAATGATCAGAATCAATATATAACAGTATATATTTCCAAGAGTAACAGGTCATAAATAGCAATTAACATAAAATCATAATAAATAAAGACTAAATTTGATTTGTATAAGCAACTACCACAAAAAGTAACTGTTTACAATAACCATGGAGAAGAAACAAATTTATCATAACTCTAATGAGAAAACAATAACTCTACATGTTCATTAAAATAATAATAATAATAATAATAATAATAATAAAACATTAATAAAATTATTCTCTCCCTTTATGTGGCTTTTCAGGGATAATTAAAAAAATAAATTTACATGGAACATACATATAACATGGTTAAAAATTTCAACCAGTAGGAGGCGAACCAGTTGGCTATTTTTTCAAGCATGACCAAGAATTTGAACTCAGGGCTTTTAAGAACAAATCTAGCTAGCAGTCAGGGTGGGACTACAGAACTCAGGGCCTCCAAATTTCAATTGCAGCACTCTAACCACTCAGCCACACTGCCTCTGCTGATTAATTCTACAGGACAAACATTATTTTCATTCCATTAAAAGTCATACAAGGACCACGATTGTTAAGTTGTGATCTGAGTGTCAGTTTATGTCCCCTTGTTCATGTACTTTAAGAGATTGTAGCATCGCTGTCCAGTTCATTGGGTTAATAATTATTACCAATAACACAAAATTAATGTATTCCCTACGAGGAAGTTAACGTTAACAAGGAATTTACTTGTAAATGACAAAATCACAGCTTGGTATCAAAAGGAAGTTTGTCCATCCATGCCTCCTTTTGTACTCAGGGTCCGAAATTGCGTCTTCCTGGTGGCCAATGCGACCAAAAATTCAGTCCTGGCAACTAGAATTTCATAGCTGGTCGCCTGCTGGCGACTTGTAAAGCTGGTTGTTATTGTAGACTTTCATGTTCGGAGAAAATGATTAAGAATTGAAACCTCGAAGCTCTTTGCCATAAGGTGTCTTACTTTTTGTCCTGCTGATATTTTTTTAATTTAAAAGGGAAATGAAACTTCCTGTAAATATACCTCCACAATGTAGCTACGAGTTGAATGTTTCCAAGCCACCAAGGGGAATTTTTGGCGAAAATAATTTGCCCTCTGGTGACCAAAAATTTATACTTGCTCACCAGTTGGCACCCATATTAAAAAGTTAATTTTGGACCCTGGTACTTGCTGTGTCATTTATACCTTCTCTTAATTTTATGTTTCACTCAGTTTGGTGGAAGCTCCCACAGTTTGACTTTCGGTATTGCAGTGTTCTCACCAGGATTTTGCCTTGGGGAGTCCCAGGGCCCCCTCTGTTGAGAAATAGGGGGTCTGTAAAAACATTAGGGGGACAAAGTACAAATAACCTGAGCCCACACTCCAAATGATCTGTTACGTGAAGTACCTACCCCCTACCCGATCCAATATGACGGACGGGGTGTTTACGATTCAATAATGATGCATGCACAAATCTTCATAATGTATGTGGGACCAATGAAATGGGACCATAGTTAAGGAAATAAATTAATTAAAGACTTTGAATCTTTTGATATCATGTTTTTATTCATTCAACCAAGCAAAATGCTGGAGTGTTAGGTTGACCGTTAAAACTACTTGACTGTAGATGTTCTATTAAGTCTGTTTGACTCATAGCATGCCCCTGGGCCCTGATGGGTGCATCTTCTCGGCTTTTTATGCGCCATCTCAGATTTTTTTGTGGGAATCCCGCAAGGCCTTGGCCTGGTGAGAACACTGGTATTGGTATTCTGTTTTAGGATACCAGACTCTACTTTCAGGTAAGATCTTACCCAATCCTTGACTGTCCTCTATCAGGACCCTTTCAAAAATCACAGAAACCATCTGTCTGACAGTTGCTGCAGCCGTGGTACAAATTGTTGCATCTTTAATGAAGTACAACTTGAAGCACAACACCATCGCCTTAAAAGGGTGAAAACAACATGAAACAAATTAAACAATAAACCAAATTGAAAATTAATATAAATGTTACATTTTTGTACTTTTGTACAACAATACCCTACAAAGGATAATAATTTATTAATATTGAAATGTAAAGAAGTTACGTCCACACAATTAAATCAGCACATGCACAATTAAAACAGCACATGTCTCACAGAACCTCAAAAGCTCAGGGAAAGATCCAGTATTTGTAAATAAAGGGGGGAAAGTCTAGAAAGAAGAAGGAAATTAAAGGAAATAAAAAAAAGTTTGAACCCGGAATCAAAATTATTCTATGACAACTTTGAGACGCCTTTGACACTACAGTGTACACCCTCAATAAATCTGAAAGTAGTTTACTTATTAAGGCATTTACTTAAACACCATTCAAAATGAGTCCAGCTATTTTCTGGTCACAACCTGCCTATTAATGGTTGTTTCCAGGTCTAGCACAAGGCTAGTTTTCATTGCTGATTTTAACCAACACGACTTAGCGATTCATGACTGTGTGATTGCACGCAATGCCTTTCAGGCTCCACTTTGTAAGAAAAAACAACTGCTTTTTAATAAAGAAAATGACGCAGTAAAGATCAAAATGGATTGCACTTGGGGTTATGTAAACTGTTTAGCCAGTTTTTCAAAGTTTATCTTTCTTGCTTTGTAACTTTAAATTATAAAGCTTGGCAGTAACCTTTTTGCCATGCATAGAGTTGTGATTTGTCCTTTAGACTGAAGTAACTCCTTTGTTAACATAATTATTAAATTGCAGCCAAACCTCTCCACAATGGCCATCTTGGGGACAGAAAAAAGTGGCGGTTGTAGAGAGGTGGCCATAAGTAGAAGTTTGATTATATCTTATTTTACAGCAGACAGGGAAAATATTTATTGCATACGGGTTTGACCAATTATTTTTACAACACAGACCTTTCCAAGGCTTTCTCCATGAACAATATTTGACGTTGTAATGAGAAGAATTATGGTTTGAAGAATTCTCAGCTCTTCTAAACCACCTTCCATCAACTGCCAGAGTGTACTGACAAGGTTACTGGCAGAGGACTGTAAGAGAACATACATGTACATCTGTCAAGACTTTCACGATATTTTCAACTTTTGACGAGGACCAGTTAACAAAAACAAGTCAACATGGCTGGAAAGAATGCTTTAAAATCAGTAAACTTGCAAAGTCTGGAAAAGACTTGTTGAAAGATAATGAAGATATATTCCCCTAAGTTGCGGAATTTTACAAACGCTATTTGTATGGATGAAGGAAAGTTTGTGCCACCATCCCTGACCACGCCAAATATCAGAAGCCCATGCTTTTAAGACCCTCTTTCCAGCAGCATTGTTGGATACTCACTTACTATACTTAGTCTATTAAGAAAAAATCCATGGAAGGTCTATCAAAATACCACTCACACAAAGCCAAAAACCTGATGAAGTTTATGAATTTTGCCATTGACTAGGCAATAGTGCAAGGCAGGGCATAAAATTTCAAAAAATTTCAGACCAGCAAGAAAAAGTCCCAGATAATTACTCAACTAAAATTTACCTTTATCTGTGAGGATCATTAAAATATTTTATGAATAAACACTTCCATACATTTGCGGACTGTTTTAGATGGTAGAAACAAAACAAAAAATAATACAGTGCATTTTTCCTCACAGAATAGAAAGTTACACTGTGTCACCTTTTCAATGATTTTGGATTTCTATTATTATACTACTACATTAGAAATTACTGCAATTTGATTGGCTTAGAGCAGTGGTATTTCAGCTTAATTTGAAATACCTACATGTGAAAATTACAAACTTTGTGCGGGTAGTAGTATAAACAAAAAATAGCATTATTTGAACGTGATATTTGGCATAAATACCACTCGTAATATTTCAAAATTGTCTCAAATTTCGTTCAACAATTTCGAAATATCACTCATGGTATTTATGCTAAATATCACTACAAATCATGCTATTACCAGGCAGGCTAGGCAAATTTTTCCACTTAACGGCTGAGGCATAATGTCACATACATGTAACAACCGGGAACAAGGCTACCCTTGTTCAATTTAGGCCAGGTATTTCTGGCTTTCTCAAACTTTCCTGTATTTTTTCGTGTGTTCTATTCGAGAATGTAAACAGTGTTTTCCATTACACCAGACTAAATTAAAGGTCAGACACCAGAATTAGGTGAAAAATAAGAGCAATGAAATTTAAATTGGATCAATTTGAAATTTCTACATGGCCCAAGCATTCTATTCATATTTCAACTGAAATATTATTACAAATACTTCCTAGTGAAACAGAAAACTGGAAAGAAGCATAAGAGGTTAACCAGTCAAAGTGGACAACATCCTCATTGAAGTGAACCATTTTTCTGAAAAATTTCCATTTAGATGAGCCCTTGTTTATACATTTTGCCCAAATTTCTAGCCTAAATGGCAAGCAGCAAAAATTCTTTCAATTTTTTCTCATCTCCTCACCGTTATACATTCCTCTAGTCTTGCAAGTTTTCCCTTAGTAAAGTTGATAAGTGCTTATGTGCTAAGTAAAATCCATTTTCAGTTTAATGCAGGAATTTCCCTCGTCTCTTACAAATTAATTATAATATTATCATATAATTATAGGAAACAAAGAAATGTCTGATTCAATCTAAGCTGAATACTTGTTTAAGCTGAAAACAGACTCAACCACACGGTAGTACAAAATTAATGCATACCTCAGACAGAGCTTCATTGGTAATAAGCCTCTGTAGTGCCGTCAGCGAGATCTGTACCACACGAAGACTTTTGGTATCACAACCAAGTAGGAAAGGCTGGACTATCTCATTTTCTTCTGAAACAACTAAATATGCATAAAATAAAGGAATCAGGATGTGTATAATAATATTAAACTTGAATAAGCACCATCCTAAATTAGTGCCACACCCTCCCCTCAACAATGCAGTGCCTGTTGGTTTTCACAGATTTTTAACAAGGTTAGACTTCAGTAACACAATAATTGTAACCAAAAATATTCAAAATTTAAAATCTTCAAACTGTTTGTATGTTATAGGTCAAAAGAAAACAACTCAGATTAACATTTTTAAAACCTAGGTTGATTCTCAAATTTCTGCGTCTCTTAGCCCTAATTATTCATGAATTAGGGCTAGGTGAGAAAAGAAATTGATTAACAACCTACACTGTAGGTTACAAAATTTTAACCTGAAATAAATTCGTCTAATAATAAGCAAAGATTCGACATTCTGTATAAGCAAAAGTCAGGTCGCAATCCTTATTTATATGATTATAACAAGAAAATATCTCCATTATATTGTAGACAGTTTATGACCCAAATTATAGACTTTTTCCATGAGCAGGACTCACTCAACAAACGCTTGAAGAGCAAATTCTGCCCACTGTTATTTTTATACCATTGAAAAACATTTACAACCTTGAAAAAATTAGCATTTTACTATGTCCTCTGTTTCCAACCAAAACAGTTGGCTATTTAGTATTTGAACTCGGGACTACCAAGAACTAGCCTGCGAAAACATCTGTTTCTTCTCGCTCTTCGCCACTGGGGACGTTTTGCGCGGAGGAACGTCTGCGACTGAGCACAGAAATTCCATACTGATGACGCAAATCAAAGTTCACTTAATAAATCCCATAGTCATGGGGTTCTAAATGTAAATTTATTCAATTTTAGGTTTCTCCTGATCGATTTTGGTAAAGTGTAGTGTTCATTTGCGAACGAGCTCCAGCAAACCTTAAATGCTTGTTCTAGAGAAGACTATAATTTATTCCAAAAATATTGACTGTTTTGTTAGAGATTCATTGCATTTACATTTGACCTTTGTGGCCTTTTGTCTTTTGTCTTTTGTCTGTCATTCATAAACAATAGCTAAAACAATGTAACTACGCTGTCGACCAATCAGGGCTTCTGACCGGATTCTGGACATATTTTACGTCATCAGTATGGAATTTCTGTCTCTGAGTTGCAGACGTTTCTCTGCGCGAAAAATCCCCAGCAGCAAAGAGCGAGGAGAAACAGATGTTTTCGCAGGCTAACCAAGAACAACAATTATCCAGCTAGGGGTCGAAGAATGTCCAGTGCTCCAACTGAATGGCCATCCTGCCTCCACAATTGTAAGATAAAAATAGTGCAATGAAGGGTGTACAGAAATTGATAAGCCAGGAGATTAGGATTAGTGGGGGCCATAAACTATAGGAATACATGGTATGATGGTCATCATTTAAATACTGTGGTACAGTCAGTGTAAAATGCAGACTGGAGACTATTGTTTTCACCATGCAAATGAGAAATGTAACAATAGTCCCATTGTTTTCTAACCCTAAAAACAATAGTCCATAGCCAGTCTGCAATCTGCAATTTAGACTGCCCCATTCAAGTATTAAAATTATACAAGGTTGGTACCCTGTTTTTGCACAAAAAATTCAAGGACTTTTCACAGACTTTCAAGGACACCATTCGGTGCAGAAAAGAGTCTTGAGTCTATGTCTTTTTTAGTTTCTTCACAACATGAGCAATTTTAACCTGAATGTCGTCTGTGTTTGCTCCTTTTCCTTTGGGTTAGATAAAGTTAGCACTGAAATTCAAGGACTTTCCAGCAGCGACTGCAATTTTCAAGGACTTTCAAGGACTTGAATTTTTAATTTCAAATTCAAGGACTTTTAAGGACAATCAAAGTGCATGCAAACCCTGTAAATAAATTTCTTGATCTGCTCTTTACATTTACATATTTTACCTTGCAAAATCACATATAAACATAGTTGCAAGCTCTTTAAAATCATGGAGTGCTGTTCATTATAAATTCGTTGAAAGTTAGCCTATTGATAAATATATAGATTGACATTTTGGGAGTTTCTTTAGGCAACAGGTGACTTCTGGATTTCCTTGTATCAGCTTCTAAAATTTTATGCAGTGAATGTACCTTTAGTGATTTTAACATTTCTTGATTTTGCAGCACTAATAGTTCTGAGGCGTAAAATCCCGGCTTCGGCGGCCTGAAAAGAAAAATGAATAAAAAGATTTTTTAAAGAAATTAACGCACAAAAATCGAAGTTTACAAACAAAGGGGAGTATTAAGTTGAGAAAATTAACACAAAAATAATTGCAACTTTTATAAGCTTAAATTTGTTAACTTGCCAGTTTTTTTTCTAACACTACCATTTTAAACCACATATTGTCTTAACAAATTGAAGGCTTTCACAAAGCATTAAACAGATGTTGTACCTCTTTGACTGGCTGGAATTTTCGCCTTGTTTCGTTCGACAAAGCTCGGAGATCAGCTTGTACAGCATCAATAAATTTCTTTGATCTTTCATCAAGCCCTCGCGACATGTCGAAACACTTAACGGTGAAGTGTACAATAAACTAGTTCACTCTGTCCGCTCGAATTGGGAATATTTTCAGCCATTCTAGGTTTGTTTTGATACGATTTACAAAGAGGATTGAATAACCCTACCGAGGGAGTGGGCCGCCATATTGGATTTAGCTGATGTGGCTCGAACCAATCCCCCTCGTTAATGGGATCAAAAGTGAAGGGGCCCGATATGCGAAACTTAAAGAGATCCCTCCTTTATACAGAGCCTTCATGCTCTTGTTGATCGCGATATACAGTATGTACATTTATTCCTTCACAGGAACAAGGATATACTTTGCAAAGTAGCAAACTACCACCTTATGTTATAAATCATTATGGTAGGTTCGGAATCATAGAGTACAGTCATCTTGGCTTTTTCAATGTTTGTTTTATACCAAAAAAAAATTCGCTGACTATATCTACCCGGGATCATATTCTGCACCCTTGTTTTGTACATTGGCCCTTCCTACATTAACAAACAGTTTTTTAGAATGAATGATCGATATAAACTACAAGATCACGTGATTTGCACAGTGTAATTTAACCTTCCGGCAACGGATACGCAAACTACTGGTGGATTAACCGTAGCCAGTTTTTGTCGATCAGATGCAGTTCACGCCTATCGGACACGATCTCAGTTTGATTTGACTCATCGTGAACGAAGAGGAAGTTTTTTGAAGAGTGGGAAAAGCGATCAGTGGGTTGGGCATTAAGCTGAAAGCAGCGACTTTTAATATTCAGTATTCCTTAACGACGACAGTTAAAATAAAATTGCGTTCACTGCGACGATCATTTCTTCATTTTCATTTCATTTCCGCAGTTCATATATGATTTAATTCATATATCATTGACAGTTAACATAGGTAACTCACTTGGCTGTCAGTAGATAAAAGAACTTTCCTGGAAAAATTTGTCAACCTTTCACCCGACAATTCTGACTATTTTAATAGTCACTATCAAGTAATTTGTCTTGCAGGTCACCGACTTCCTCTTTAACGGGCGTGCGAGGGAGACACGCGAAGCTATCACAAAGCGTCTCGAAGCCTATGCGCGTGTAAGGCGTTTTGATGAGAAAGGGAGGGGGAAAATTAAAATAAAAAATCAACGCGGGCGCAGAGAGTAGAAAGAAAGAGGGCACGCGTCTACGACGTTCTCGCGCGCCTCTAATGTGCTCCCCATTCGTTTCCCCCTTAAAACCCACGTGAGTAGAAAGACGTTATTTATCTATGTCAAGAGCCTAACAGGAACCTAATAGGCTCCTGTCTATGTAAACATCAGTAATGGGAAACCGTTATAGATTAATGTAGGGCGCGCGCCTATCACGTTCTCGTTCGCTGTCGTCTCTCCTTTCCTTTCCTCTTCACTAAGATTCTCAGCCGTCTCTCTCAGCGTCTCTTCTTATTATCACGAGCTGGTTGCACGGAACGCAGAATGTAAGTACACATGTATATTCCTCCGAGAGAGAATAAGCCGCTAAGAACCGCATGGCCAGCGGACCAGGCGAGTTTGGTTTTGGGAGATTCCTTGCGTCTCCGGCCTATTGGCGCATCGGTGAATCTCCGACTTTTGTCCACTGACTAGCTTTCTATGTGGACTTTCTTAAAGGGATTCGTTTCGTTCTCTACGTCGGGGAGGATTGCCTGACGGAGCCAAAAGAACGACTGCATGGGAGGCCAACCATTGACAACCATTTTCGTGGTCTATCATCAGTGGTCAATCTTAAAACCCGTGCTCCTAACCTCATAAATTTTACACCGCTTGCCGAGTAATGTGAAGCCACCTTCTAAGTAAGATACCTTTTTCTCTTTTAAGTCGTATTGACAGGTCCCTTTTAAGTGAACATTCCCATTTAGTAGAGTTTCAATGCACTGAAAAAGATTTTTTCTTTTTCAAAAACCCCTCGGGTATAGGCCGAGACCCCGTCTTAGGCTCAAATTTCACTTAACTTAAGCTTTGATTTGTGTAAAAATTGCTCGGCTTATAGCCGAATAAATACAGTAGATCAGAGAGGACTTGATATAGCCGAGGATTTAGACTGTCTGCGATGCAGCTTATAAAGTTCCTGAATTTAATGAAATGTGTAATAGTATCGTCACATCCCGAATATCTGCACTTTATACTCCTCAAGATCATTGTTTGTTATTGTTATATCGATTACTACCGATTTTTGTTAATCGGTGATGATCGATAATTTATTTTTTTCCGTGACTTCGATTTCTATCGATTTCCGATATCAATCGATAGCTGATCGGCGGATTAGATCAATTGATTTCCGATTTCCGATAACGATTTCTATCGATTAACTACGCCTGGAATACTAGCAAAGATTTTAATGCAGTTCACAAAGTCGTACTCTGGAAATCACACAGAATCTTTTGATCTTTTACACGTTTTGGACGAAACGATTACGCCTCAGCGCGCAGCGATTTCGGAACCCGTTCTGCTTGTCCAATTAACCTTAAAAGGGACAGTATGAACTCAGAAGACTTAGAAGAATTAATTCACTCCCCACAAATCAAAGTTTTGTTAGAAATCAACCCAACAAGCCCTGGCCTTGTTAACTGAATGCTTAGCTTTTGGTTAAATGCGTGAAACGATAATTTCAGTAACCTCATGGTCCGAAACGCACGAAGCTTAAGTTTCAAGTACAGGAAGTTTTTACTTTGCACTAATGACCCACTAAAGAGTTAACTCATCAGCATGGCCCACACTAATTTGATAGCGAACAAATTGCCATGCCAACCTAAGCTGGGTATTTTTAAGTTACTAACGTTTTGAAATTTCACGGTTACGATCGAAAGTTCTGATAGTGAAAATGCAAGAAGAGGTTTCTGCTGACATCTAGTGACGGAAAACTTCCACCAGGAACACCAGGTTAACTTGAGTTGACCAATTGATGGTGTGATAGTGATTAGTTGAAGTAATAAAAAGGATAAAAGATATTTTCCGTCTGATACAAGATTGTTGCTTGTTTTTAAATAGACTTTTGCTGGGCACGTTTTTCACGGAACAACATGATCACGGTTCTCGGTAATTTCCCGCTGACTTTCAGAGCTTTTTTTTTTACCGAGAAAGCAGACTTGAAATACTGAAACTGAAAAGTTAACCGAAACTGTTCAGAGCTAAGACCCTATTAGGATATTTTCAGCGATGAAATCAAGTTTACGGCGAGATTTGGAGAGCACAAGAGTAGAACTTGGAAATTTCTTAATATCGAGCTGGGAACCCCGGGCGAAAAAACATGAGTATAAATACTGATGGGGTCGACTAGCTCTGGGTTGTACCTTATGGCTGAAAGTTTGTATTCATATTTTATTCTTAACCTCGTATTTCTAATAATCGAGCCTTAAGAGGCCTTTAATGAAATTTAACCCCTGATCGTAACTAAAGCCTTCAGCAGAACAGCCTACTTTGGGCATGATACGGGGTAAAGGGGGGCGGGGGGGTGCATCGCAAGAAGGTTATCAGCCCTATGATCACATATAGAAAGCAGCTCGTGGTTCAAATTTATGTCATTCTTCAAAGTAAAATGTTTTCAAAACTAAAAGTTTGATAAACATTGGAAACTGAGATAAAAATTGGGAAAAAGCCAGACCGTCAGATTATATTCCGACCGGATGCAGTAGCCAATTCTGCCGGAACATAAGAAAACATGAGATTTTCCCGCGCTCAAAACCACCAAGCACGCACGGGTTTCGTTTAAGCGTGACTAAGGAAGTATCATTCACAGCACGACATTCACAACGAACGAAGAATCGAGAGACGTAGAGAGGAGACAAAATGGAGGTTTCACGGCGAATAGAGTTCTCTTCGCCCGGATTCAGAAGAAACTGCCGGCTGTCTCAGTGCTGTCTATTTGTAGGAATTTATTCCACCTCTCAAAACGTGTACCAATTGTAATGTATAATAAAATCTTCATATAGAACTGAGGTAGGACATCAAGAACGTCCCTGGTCACAAATATGTATAGATCGAACTTTGATTTAACCAATCAGAACACGCTAAGAGCCTTAAGCGACACGGGAACATGACGAGGTCGGTTGACCACGACTGATGCATGTACTCTCGGTAGCAATTCAAAACTGAAATCCGCATTGCCTAGCCGCACGTGCCTTGTCCAATATCAGTTGCGAGCAATTTGTTTGTGGTAGTTGTTGTTGTTTTGGCTTGCTTTTATCTTTGTTTTTATCTGTTTCAGTTCATACTATACTCTGCAAGACGTACAAAGCGTATCAAGTTTACTTCCTAGTACAGTGTTCACTCGCCAACAATTTGAGCGGTGTCACGTCGATTGCACTCCACGCATTCCATGGCTTCGTTTTCATTCATACCCCTACAGGCATATCCGCGTTCCCCACTACAGTTTTTTTTGTTGTTTTTTGAGGGGAGCGGGGTCGTCTGTACACCGGTTAGTTCCCACTGATGACCGACGTCTTTGCAAATTGAAATCGGGAGCTTTGTTCACTGTAATTAATATTTTACCTTCTATCGTGAGAGTAATTATTGAGCAAACAAGTAAACAGACCCCTTTGTTGACATTATTACTTTAAAATGAATGCCTTCGTGATTTTTTTCAGCAACAGCTTTTCCGGAAAGATAACGAGTCAAGGGCATTTCAGAAATCCAAAGATTCGAAAAAATCCGGTTACATAACCACCTCGGGAACTCCAAGAAAATCTAGGAAAAACTGATAGGATATATACGAGATCAAACTTCCAGGTACAAATCAGTCAGTTAGAGGTTAAACGGAAGAGAGAGGTGTAAGATTGGCTTTATGTAGCGAAGGTAATATTGAAATAGATGAGATCCGTAAGGGCGCAAATTGAAAGCTATCATTCTCTGATTCTGTGATTCTAGTGCTCACGGTTTCCTAGCCTGCGAAGAAGGCGCTTGCAAGTAGTGGGCGAAAGAGAGAACGGGCGCGCGTGTGTCTCCTTCTCACGCGCCCGTTTTTTCTTGTAACGGTTTCCCTTTATTATCACCAAAAGCGTTCAGGAGATCATATCAGGAAGTCTCGGGATGGGGAGGGGCACGTGGGGGGGGGGGGGGGGGGGGTTCTAGGAACTAAACGAAGCTTTTTACAGGGACTGTCCAAGTCCAACCCCTCTACCCTTTTATTTAACATTTTTGACAGAAAGGGTACTCCTTTCTTAGTACCCTCCATTGACCAATGGTACCCATTAATTTCACATACCTCGTTTAGAACGCTGAAGCCCTTTTAACTGCTGTAAATACACTGTCTTAATGAAAGGTACGAATAGCTCACTTAACCAGGAAGCTCTCTTGTATTTTTTTACAGACAGCCATAAAATGCATCTGTTAGCCCTTCGTAGGTCTCTTCACAAACCCAAACGACGGATTTCCCTACCCTTTCATATACTTCAACTCGTTAAATCCCTACCCCTTCATGTAACTGAAGCCTGAAAAAGGTACCCGTTTCAGGCGGAGCCTCCTTGTATGGGACATTATAGGGTGTACCGGCTACTACCCCCCGGGAGCAAGTCATGTTCTCCCAATTTTTAAATTGGACACCATGAAAACAACACTAGATGTGGGACTTTTTGATAGGATAGGCTTATCATTTACCTTTCACACTGCCGCTCGAACAACGAAGTATTTGATAACCCGTGTAACGCAAGCACACAACTGTGAAACGGGGAAGTGTCAATACTAAACAGACTAGCCCCTGTTGTTGTTGTTCCTATTTGTTTAGTTCTGACAGACTTTTAAGAAATTCAGGAAAAGTTCTTATTAATTTGGGTGTGAATCCGCGAAAAAGCGAGTTTTTTTCGACAGTCTTTTATTAAACATCAAGTTTTTGAGGCCTTGAACTCTGGAGCAGAACAGAATCCATCAACTGCATCGACATATAAAACGTTGCCAGTCATAAGAATTATTATTTTGACAGAATAATCATTTGTATTTTCCCTTTTTGCACTTCTCCGGGAAACTCTTGGCGATTAATTAGTTTAGAGCGTCCGGGGTCAGAGACATGTATTTAAGGAATAGTGACTATTTATATAAAGCAGGCTTCCACGATTTGAAGGAAAAGTTTTGGGAATTTTTATTCCATTTTCTGAAGATCTAAGTTTCAATTGCTTCCCTTTTCCTGTTCATTGCTATCAATAATTAAGGATACTGTTCGATGAAAATATATTAATTGTCTATTTTTTAGAACTACTGGATTCTACGAACTGACCGATTATCTTTAAACCGGAACAACTGGAACAAAATTGTGGGTCAGAGAAAATTATATTTCTGCGGTATTAAATATTCCGAAGAAATTCGTGCTGTTTTCAGCGTGTCACAAGTGTCTGTGACACTATTTAAATAAATTTAATATTCGAAGCACGCATCGGTTGATTTGAAGTTTAATTTGGTCGATTGGCTTCAATACTTCGAACGAGGAACCAATTTAAATGCGTGACGTGACTGCTTCCTGCACCAACAATAGCACAATCCACTTCCGCCCACACACGAATATATCTTATCGCTAATGACAGCAAACAGGAAGTTTTAAAGGTGGTCAAATAAAACGAACGCAGTTCACGACATCATTTTAACTGTACGTGTTCGATCGATACTACTGAGCTACCCGCGCTTGGATCTGCGAAAAGACTGATAAAATTTCGAGGTAAGAATTTAGTATACATTTCTTTACTTTTACCACTGGCGATCGTCGATGCCAGAGCGAGAAATTTCATTTCTCAAATTTAAAATATGAAAATGGAAAAAAAGGAAGATCGTTCGTCTTCAGGGCTTGATTTTTAAAAAACCTCCTCAGTTACAAGGAAAACCTCGCTAGATTTAATGAATTACGAGTTGTAGTCAACGATTCAGTTTTTTTAAAGTCGACTCTGCATAATCTTTGTAGATCTTCTATCGCGGTAGTTGGAATGGCAAATACACCGCCGGATAAGCTAGAAAACATAGGCTACATGAGGAGTGACAAAGCAAAACTGGCATTTAAACTCCGTAGAACCTTGAATCAAACATTTTTAGGCTTTTTTTCACAGTCAAGAACTGGTTTAAGGTTGTGTTGTACTACCGCTAAACGAAGAAATCGTGGGTGAGTGGCGAACCGGAAAATGTAAGAACACACAGAGGGCATTTTTTCAGCTAATCAATGGTCGAGGCAGGTTTGAATCGCAGTTTTTCTTCACAAACCTCAAAGACCATAACAGCTAGTACTTTAATAATGATCCTTAAGTTTTTATTAAAATCTTTTATGTGGTAGAAACTATGGAGAACTGACTGTTTACAACTTCAGAGCAACACCGGAAGTTTTAACGTTCTTAACTACACTGCGGGGGAAGACTGCGGGGGATCACGAAAATCGGCCTGCTTGCCTTACAAAAACTTATTCGCTAATTTCTGCGAAAGGTATTTAGTCAGAACAGTGGATGTAAAAGAACGATCCTAGTGGTTCAAATGTAAACAACTTATTTCAAAACGACAATTAGAAGAACGGTTGTTAATTAAAACTTCTTTTATTTCATTTCCATTTTGAAGCTCTCCACTCGGTATGAATTTTTGTTATTATTATTTTTTGAATTTTTGCACTGAATTTGCACTATGGCATATGATGAAAAAATTTTCTCAAAGAATAATCCTGGCGTCCTTTTGCCAAAGAACAACGCACATACAATCTGCCCGCATATTTTAAAAGATATAGTAGGTCGCTTAGGTCATCAGACTTCCTTCCGCCTTGGGCCTCGAGTGTTTGAATAGCGATGAAACAATAGACCACGCGCAACGTAAATATTGCTTTCTTTCGGTTTTGTTTTGATGTAAAATAAAATATTTGTGGTAAAAAAAAAGCTGTGGTCTCAAAGAAATGAAACTTCTGCTTATTCCACTTTTTGACGGAATATTTCTTTTTAAAATGAAAATAAAAAGAAGGAAAAGAACGCTGAAGTAGTAGACAATTGCAACCAGAAATGAAAGGGTACTAGCTTACAAACAGAGCCTGTTCACAGGCTAAAAGTGTTACGTGTAAAAACGGGATGAGGTTTATCCTCTGTGGGTGGCCATGTTAAAATCGAGGGACAGTTTTGTCGGATCGGAAATCTCCGATTACTATCCGAACTAAGAAAACTCGGTTTCCGAAACACTCCACTCGGGAATACCGGAAAAATGATTTTCTTGGGTTAGATATGTAACAGTTTTTTCTGGTCACATGCGTGTCACATTCACCATACAGGTTTAATTGGGCATAGGATTACTGTAAGACTAAACAAAACTGAAGAAAATAACAATCATTCATCATTCTTCCTCCTTTGTTTCAGAAAAGAAGCCAAATACACAGCTTAGCTAAATTCTGATTAACAAGGATCATGTCTTTTGGTAAGTTTTGTGATAATATAAAATTGGATTTATCGTGACAACTAACATGCTCTCTAAAATCTGGTTTAAATGTCCCAATGTAAATAAGAAAATAATCGTTCATAAAGTTTTATTTATTTATTTATTTATTTATTTATTTTATTTTTATTTTCTTTCTAAAAATATGAACGGACTCTGTTTTTCAAGGCAGTCTGCCAATATCTATACTTCGTCTTGTATAAACTACCATCACAAAACAAAACAAGTCTCGGCAGGATCGACGTAAATGATATTTTACTCACATTTCTACCAGTACATGCAGTGGCCTGTTTGAATGTATTTATTTATTGAAAAAAAAAGATTAGAAATCCTCATAAAAAGAAATTAAAATGAAAACAAAAACTTACCTTGAAAAAATGATCAACATTGATAGTGTTTTAATAGCAAACTGAGATCTTTCATTTTCCTAGAAAGTGAAAAAGTAAAACGAAAACTTGTGAACGCTATGTAAATAGAAATAGGCTGAAAATATGTCATTTTTAAATTTTATTACAAACACATGAACTCTAAAATATGATCTAAGAAAGTACGGTTTATTGAAGTATTATAAGATTTATTTAGAGCATTCAGACGAGTACAAAATTTCCTTTCACCAGAAACTCTACGCAAGCCTAACAAAACTGCTGTTCACCTTTGGGAGTTTCTGCTCGATCTCCTATTGGACGAGAAATGTGGTCACATGATCTGCTGGATCAACCGAGAGGCGGGAGAATTCAAACTGAAAAATCAAGAGGAAGTCGCGAGAAGATGGGGCTGCATAAAGCACAGGCCGGGCATGAATTATGACAAACTGAGCCGGGCATTAAGATATTACTATCAGAAGGGAATAATTAAGAAGGTATGCAAAGTATGACGTTTCTTTCGCTGCTTAGTTTAGTAGGTGAAAGGTATAAAATGCAAGAGCACAGGTTGCCCAAGCACAGACTGCGAAAAGGAATTCTGACAATTTTGTGTATTAAAAATGCGAGATTTTTCTGCATGCAATTTATAAGCTTAAACTATCATGTCACTCACTAACTATAAACCGTTTTTGTCTGGTCCTGTCTTTAAAAAATATATATATGAAGAGAAAATCTGCATGGAGTTTTAAAGTTTTTAGGTTTAGAAATTATTAAGCACTAATAGTTAGAACAAGTGGATGAATTTTTTTTAAGTAAAGACCTTATGTTTTTTTTTCTTACATGTAGGTTAATGGTCAAAGGCTCGCTTACAAATTTGTGAAACCGCCTTTTGGAAAATCGAAGGAGCCTGCTCCACAAAACGTTCCCGCGCAGACAAACATCAATGCGCCCTCGACTACACAAGAAGCAAAGAAAGAAGGAGAAGTAAAGATACAGGAAGTCGAAAACAAGGAAGGAGCAGCCATTCCCGTGGTGCCATGCGTGCGGACAGCCGCCGTCACGTTGCCACAGACAAGCGTTACCACGGCTTCGATGGGTTTTAGGATCATTCAAGCCCCATTGGTCAGTCCTAATCACATGACCTGTCCCATTTCAATTTATCCGTATGTTGTTCCTTGCGTCATCCCAGCATGCCGTCCTATTGAGATCATCAAGTCATAAAACAAAGAACGTTGCTGATTGGACAATAAATGATGATGTCATTTTATTTTTAACGTGTTTCGTGTTTCAAGAAATAGAAATAATCACTTCAGCGTAGTAAATAGGCAACTTTGAAAAAATGGCTTCATTTTAAAGAAATCCGCCAAGAAGTTGAACATATTAGAAAGAATGATTCAACATCGCATAAATTATTCACGTACCATCGAAAATTGATGAATACATTCATATCTTTTTTATCGATCAAAACTTTTTATTAATGGCGTTCAATAGTACATATATTCAAAAATAGATAGCCTTTTATCGTTTTATCCATCCAAAAATTTCTTCTAACCCAAGTGTGAACACATCATCTGAGTTTTGTTTTGTTTATTTTCACAGAACAAGCCGCCAGCACTTATTTGAAAACGAGTGTTTATTGAGATAAAAATTATGTTCTGTAAGACTTAGGAAATAAATGATAGGCTTAATAACAATTAGACAGAAGCAATGACAGAACTTTTAATCCTGTGTGTGGCCAAAAACATTGTTCAAACGTAACCAAACGTACTTTGCAAAAGAACTGAAAATGAGGTCTCACTTTGTTCAGCAGTAATAAATAGGCAAAAGATTCGGAATAATTATACTTTGCTGGGAAACTGCGCACCTACCCCTCCCGTAAGCCAACATTTTGCCCTAAGTGAGAAGTAAGAATTAATGTTGGTTTAGGGGAGGGATAGGTGGGCCCAAGATTCGCCACTGTTAAAAACGAGATGGAAACTGGACTTAGTAAACGTTTGCAAAGACCTCTGGGGCTGTTACTATAGGAACAGTGAAAAAAGGCGCGTCCCCAGTAACCATCCCAGAAACACCTGCGAGACGCATTTGGGATCCATTTTCTTTCTCATTTCTAAAGTGGCAAATGGTCACACCAGTCTAAGATTTCATCCTCAGACTCAAAAGTAAGTGGCAATCTAGAACTCTGAATTTGATAGAGCTAAACTATTTGACTAATGAGACAGGTCCGAAGCCAATGAATATTAATTTAAGTTTAGATAAAATGAGATAATATTTTGTACATAAAATTGTCAATGTTTAGGTGCCTATTTATCAGTTGTAAATAAAGATTAACTCAAAAACCTGTGGTTAATTTTAAATTATTGAGCGATTGTTGTATTCGCTAACAAGCAGATACTCGATGTCGTAAAATGCACTTGTTGCACCCAGAAAGTTTACATGGCTGACATTTCCTTAATTATAACTGGTTTATATCATGATAGAGCTCAAATTGTACAGATCTTTTGCGCAAACTCGACCGTACGATAATGATTTTTTGAAAACGTAAACAATCAGGAAAGATGAGACTCCAGGGCCAGAAGGTGAATACTCCCCCCTTGCACACTCCCCCTCCCTCACCCAACACCGTCTCATCCGTAATTTTCAGACTATTGAACTTATGGAAATGCTGAAAATTACTGTTCTTGTACACGTCAGAAGAAGCCAAGCTGAGGATATTGAGTGGGGCAAATGGCCACCATCTTGGAATTGCCACTATGTTAGAAAAAAACAACCAAGGGGGTGGAAACGATCCAAATGACTTAAATCAATGCAACTAAACGAAGATTTATGAATAAGTTCTTCAAGTCAGTGGTTATATTGACGTGGTGCTCTGTATCATGCTGCAACACTAATTTGTCAATTTAAAATGCTGCTCTGGGCATTGTGTTGGCACAAAGAGGAGGTGGCATCGAAGCTAGTGTTGTGGCAGCCACAACACGGACAAACTAAGAGAGGAAGAATTAAGACCACGTACATACACACTTTGCTCGAGGAAGCCGGGTTTACCACTATCGGTGAACTCAAAACGGCAGTGTTCGATCAAAGTGACTGGCGAGGGAGAGTCCATGTTGTCCGAGCTAACGCCCGACCAAACTATCTAGTAACTAACTAACTGCCTACCTAACTGATTTCAAACACAAGCTTTGGGAGCTATACCGTTGATTTTATGGATCCAAACTGGGGCGTTTGATTGATGGGAGGCGTTTAAAAGATGTAGGCGTTTTTTGTAATAACTATAGCAAGCTCAAGAAAATGAATATGATGCTTTGGTGAATGCAATCCATTGATCTGACATCCATATCGTTTTTCTGTAAATAATGGTGCCAGATTTCATTTTAACATTTAAATAAAATATTTAGATCGGCACTACGACAGAAATGCACTGAAGTAGTGATAATAAGTCATTTGCAGGGTTTTTGGTAAGCTCTGGCCCTAAAGAAAACAAGATAATGGTAGCCTGATTAAAAGTGCTATTTCGCCGTAGTGGCATCGTATTGCTGGCTTTCAGTGTCACGCCATTCAAAATAGATCAAAATCAAAATCAAAACCATTCGACAGATAAAGTCCAGAATCTGGGAAATGAAAGGAGGTATATATACAAAGACCCTCGCCAAGATTTGAGTAGAAGGAATAATTCGTATACGAGATATCCGAGTTTTGCTACAAAAGCGTGAATTTACTCCTAAAGGAACTCATAAACATTAAAGTAATACTTTTTCTAAAACTTGAATTGTTTAGATAGCAAAATTCCTCGAAAAAAGTCACTTTTTTAACCTAAACGACATCTCTCTGAGCCGCCATGTAAATGCTGCGTCACGCAAAAGCTCAGAAATTCAAGCGTACTCTATTACAAAACCAAGAACATCCCCTTTTGAAGCGAAAATTTGTTTGAAAATTAGTTTTCAGCTGTTCTAATATACCATGAAAGTAAAATCTCAGTAGGATCGAAAGTTTTGTAGTTTGAATTTTAGTGACGTCATCTGAAAACCAACAATTGGTGGTCAGACTGCTTCAATGCCAGCAAATGCCAGGGCAGTTTACTTTTCCCAGACTAAAAGGGTCAAATATAATAAACATTTCTAATCGATCTTGAAATAGTTAGAGTCTTCGCTTCTCGTTACAGGGCGAGCCTGAACAATTTTTAAAGTGACGTTTTCGTAACCGTCGACGTCCTTGTTGCTTAAACTCTCTGATACTATAAGGTTACGTTCGTTTTAGCCATGATTTTTTGGATTTAGACAATCCAGATTCTTTGGATTTTAATGCCAAGCTGAACTCGAGATGGCAGAACCAAGATGGCGTGTGGAGAGTTAAATGCATGTACTGTATAACCTCCACCCACTTGTAACCGCTCTGTGGTAGTAGCCAACTCGAAAGCCTGGCTCCTTTGGCTGCTACACACTTTTCTCCTTTGTTATGTTTAATTCAATGTATAGTTAGCTCTGTTTTTACTTCTTTTTTTTTTTTTCTGATTGTTGTTATATTGTAATTGAATAAGTGTGAACAAATGAACTTGAACTTGAACTTGAGCTAGTTGGAACAAAAATCTAAAATAAGATTGACCCACATGGTAGCTGCCTGCTGCGCTGATCTTATTTTCATTTTCAACGGATCGTTTTTCAATTCTTTCCTCCTAAATTAAGCGTCTTCTCTCGGAGAAATGAAAGGAAAAGTAGCTCTTTAACTAATGGTGGCTTATACTGGGCCTCGTCAAGTCATTGAAATTATCTGGAATTTGACTCAAACAAATTCAGAAGACAATTACGAATTCTCAAGTGCTGAGAAGCGCACCCTAACACACACACATTGTACATTGAGAATGCAAGCGTTTTAGCTAATTTACGGATTTAGAGTTACATTGGAACTTGAGATTAATATACTTCAATCCTTAAGCGGCATAGAACATCGGAGAAGTATCAGTAACTTTTGCCTGAACTGACCTTGACCCGACGTGTTTATCGATGAACGAGCACGTTCTTGCGATTGAAAAGCAGTTTCGATAAATGGAACAAAAATCTGAAACCAGATTGAGATACCAATCTGAACGATCCAAGTGCTGAGGTGGATCGTTCAGATTGAAATCTAGTTTTTCTGTTAAACTGTAACATTCCTCATGCATCTACTACTTGGAAGGAACTAATTCGGAAATGCCCATTATCAGGAATATCACTGAAATCGTGAAAAAAATTAAGAGTTTATATGACCTTATATGGTTTGGGGGAACGCTATCACAAAATTTACAAGGCGTTTCTATGGATCTATTCTACCATGTTTCCAGAGTCATAACTTGATCCCTGTTTAACCTTAGAGAACCAAACTTTGTAAAATAACCAATCTCAACATGACCTTTTACTGATATGGAGGTGTCAGTTTATCGATAAGTTTAAATTTGAAACTCGTCCTAGTTCCCTACACAACTCCGAAATGGCCAATGACAGAGGGGCAAATTAAGGGCACCGGAATTCGTGTTTAGTCCTTTCCGCGCTTTCCCGTCGTCAACTGACGTTCCTGTTCTGTTGCTAAATCAGCCTAATGTTTATACGCTACACTTCATATATTTCGTCCATTTAGTTAATTTACGAACGTGAAATTCAGGAGCGCACGCTAGCACAATTTACGCGACAGTGGAAACCCACCTTTAGGGTGCAATTTAAGTTTGGAACAATGAGTTACACCAGAAGCATGTAACCCTGCTTCTGGTTACACACAAAAGTACTGGTTACCCTCTTCCAGTCAGAGGTAACATGCAGAAATGGCTCGCATGGATTAGAATAGCGGGTATCACGAAACGCCAAGTACTGCCTCTGCGGATCCTTGAGTATGGCAGACCAAAATTGCATATTAGTGCCCAGACCCCTTTCTGCTTTTAGGAAATTTGAGACGTGATATACTTAACGATTAACAAGTACAATTAAACAAGCATGAGGAATCTAGGGCTAGATTTTATGCGCATAACAAGGTTGTCCTTGCTCACCGCAGCAGTTCTGCGACGGTGAGTTTGAGCAGGAAGTTCACGTGGCAAAGACTACTGAGGTATAGTTTCTTCCTTGTTTTTTGCTTGGAATTTTAGCCTTATTTTTGCTAAAACATTGTTATCTAGTACTTCTACTCTTCGTGATTCCGAAAATTTACAACTTTGTCTTTTGTACGTTATTTCCTGAACATTGCGTTGTCAAAATTGTTTCATTTTAGCATAAGCCTTCCGCCAAAATTTCGTTGTAGGCTTAGCCCTAAGAATTTCCATGGCATCTCATAATGCATCCGCCGAAAGTACTAGTTCTTTAAGCATTGTATTAGTTTATTGTAATTTTCTATTAGCACAACTGTAGCTAGCGCTGCTTGACATTGCCAGTTTTTGTCTAAACTTACAGTTAATTTGAAATGGTTTAGCTTCTCTTTAAATTAATTCGTTCTTCGCGGGAGAGGAAGGCGGAGAAGAAGCCTTCCGCATAGACTTGAGTCAATCTTGATTTCTATGAGGCTGTTTACATGGAGCAAGAAAGATCGTAGCAACAGGAAGATCCAAGAAGGCGGAACAACTTACGCTGGGTTTACATGCAAAAAATTTAGTTCCGTATGGGTGTCAAAGTAGAGAAGATTCGAGAAGGAATTAAAAATGGCGGACGACAAAAACAAGACTGCAATTTGGGCCCTTATACTTTCTTTACTGGCGTTAATCACTACCTTGGTAACGCCTAACGAAATAATCGGCCTTTATTGCCATGATTAGCCACTGAACGACCCGCCGCCATTTTTGTCTGGTTTGTTCCAAGTACTAGGATCTTCCTAGCGAAGACAATGTAAATGGTACTAGGATCTTTCTTGTACTAGGATCCTCCTTTGGTGTTTTCAATGCATGCTGCTGAAGCTTCGCTAATAATGTTTTACACCAGACGTTCAAAAATGACTTGATGAAAATTTCAAACTCTGTTTACTTTCACTTCAACTTTTATTTTAGCACCCTGACATTAGGTAATCTGAAGAGACGTGCATAAACACAAGAACGCGTTGTTTGGAGCCATCCTATATTGATCGTCTAAAAAGGTTTCTTTTTCCCAGAAAAACAAACTCATTATGTACTTGTACTGAACAATTATAAACACTTGTATAGCCACCTTTTCTTCGCTTAATTTTGGATATAGGCCTACCTTTTTTGAAAGCTTATGAAAGAATAGAAAGTCGTGAAAATGGTCAAAGGCTGATGCGAAGAATTGTGCGCAAAAGATCAATGAGTTTAGAACCCAAAGGTCAGTTTTAAGGCTGCCTTACTAAGCCTAATAAAAAAATTAAGTGCACTCGTTATTGCAATGTACGGAAGACCTCCCGTACATCGCGTATTAGGACACCCACAATGTGAGATAAAAGTGGTGATTAAACACAAAAGTGACGGAAGTTAATGATTTACCGTAACCTTGACCACGTAAAAGCGCTCGAAAAATTTCCCTAATAAAAGTTAATTGAATTAAGTTTAGGAGAACTTTTCGTGCGCTTTTTACGATTTTGTAGTTAATTCTACCAGACTATCGATCCGTCGATTCTCCTTCTCCATCGAACTAGCGGTTGTTTGTTCCATCGTGGTTCCATAGGGTTCACGTAGCATTGATTCATCGATCCATGGAACCATCGCCATCAATCTACAGATCCGGCCATTTATCAGCCAATTCATTCGTTAAGTTATCTACCGATCCATCGATCTAACAATCTAAATGTGTTTCTACACCGTTTGTAACGGACTTGGGGCCGTTGTGCGGAATAGCTGAGTGTGTCCTATTCCTAAATAAATACTCTTACGACAGTATTTGCTTCAAAACAGACTCATAAATAATCCTACAGGCTACAATCCCAAGTGGCTTATAATTTAACGTTGTTTTTGTTTTCTGTGCTTGAATAAAAGATAAAAAAATGGGCGATAACTTCAGCGAAATACATTTTGGTTTTTGTCTTTTTCAACAATTCCTACTGATTAATCTCATTGGTTTCTCCTTTATAGTCAGTGTAAGCTTAGCAAAGCTGACTTGAAAGGAAATTTATACCATAATCTTTAATTGTAAACCTAAAACTAGCGGTGTTGATTGGCAAAATTTTAATTTTGCATTGCTTCAATCACCCTTCTTTCTCAAATGTTTTACAGCACAAAAATGTCGTAATGAAAGGAATGTACTTTACGAAGGTTCCAGAGATCTCAACGGAAGGAAGCACATTAATCAATTCAATAACATAACGCAAACAGTTAAAAAAGCGATGTATTTGAAGGACGTTGAAGAGTTACTTAAATTCCGCGCTACGTCACCATGAGCTCCTGGCTATTGTCACATAATACAAATCCTTTGAAATGTCTCAACGCATGCGCATACAGACTTATGCACATGCGCTGTCCACTTATCTCAAGGAGTGAAGAGCTAGAGCAGAGCAGGAAAAAGACTTGGGAACGAGATAATCTGTCCACACGACGAAGATTTCTTCGTTTACAGAAGTCTTTTCCCTTTAGAGCTTTCGCGTACGTGTGGACGGAAAAGGTAACGGATAAGTCTATATACGTTTTCGAACGTTCTAATGTGAACATTGCCTCTCCCTGAAAGGCAATCGGCCTTTTTCAGGGACCCTTTCATTCCTAAAAGAAGCCAAACTCAAAATTCAACAAAATTTCTGAATCTTATTTTATAAAATGCTGAAGAACAAATAGTACAATGTGAAAGTGCAATCAAAGAGGTTTCATTTGAATGGTAATACTATAGGATTTCATCTACAGACTCCAAAGAACCAGTTTTTCAGTCATGAGATTCCATCATTGACGAAAGTTATACCTTGCCAAATGTCTTGCCATCACTGTCTCTATGGTAATCTGATTAATTTTGAGTTTAATGAGATGCATGGTCACGCTTTTACGTCTGGGTACTTAGACCATTGATTGTCTCGCATGGGGTAGCCCGGGAGATGAAATTAACTGGGGTGATTATGTTTAAAAACTTTTCCTGTTTTTATCTGTCCCGACTTTTTGAACCACATAGGGAAATGGAAATGGGTTTGAATTACCCGAATTGAGTGTTTGAGAAATCGGTCTTGTACATTCTTTTGGCTGTTTGACATTGGGCAGGCCATGCGATAAATTCTGTAATTGTCCTTGGCAAAACCAGAGCATAATTTGAAAACGGAAGTCAATATTGGGTGGGTAAATTTACGTCAAGTCCAAGAATTCGTATACGCATGTATATATCGCCAACGCCTTTTATGAATAACACGAAAGGAATTAAAGTGGTGTGAAACGTATTGAAATTAAGCCGTTTGTGGCGATTTATTTCCATCCCGTCATTGGTGCTAGTAAGACCGGCAAGGGCTGAAGGTTTTTTAACTGAATAGCTTTGTTCAAAAGCAGGTGAGTTTAGGCGCTTGTAATTGAGTCAGAGGTGTTTTCTATTTCAAAAGGCAGCCATAGTAGTAGATTAAGCGGATTGGTGTTAACGTATGATATAATGAGATGCGATTGGGTTTTTGCATCTTAAGACTAGACTCTTGTCCGACGTCGAACTCGCCGACATGTGCCGAATCTCATGCTAACGAGAAAAATCTGTTATTTTTGTGGCCCGTTAGCTTTCCGTGTGAATTTTGACTTCTAAACAGTGGATTGGTTTTTACTTCTGATCAAAGAAAACGAGCAAAAAGTTTATTAAATATTGCCTTAATAGTGATGGTTTACTCAAAAAAAAAAAAAAAAGAATATATACTATAAAAAGTCTAAGTTGAATGTTCATCCGACAGTTTTGCTTAGGTATTTATTGCACAAGGGATACAGTATAAACATAAAATCTCAAACAAAAGAAATATTTACAAATGAACGAACGAACGAAAACAACCTGCCCTTCCCTACCCCCCACAAAAAAGGAACGGAACAAAATGAACGCAAATTGCTAGACAGCCAGGTTTCCTTTGATTTGAAGTTATTGCGGTCTTTTTTCTCAAACGTTAGAACCACCTTGTACAACATAATAACTAGTATCACAGGAAAGTACTGCTCAGTAGCTTTCTTTGGAATAGTGACACCCAAGGATTTCCTCCACAGACTCAAAAGTTAGAACCACCTTGTACACAATAATAAACAGTTATATTGGAAAGTACTCCTCAGTACCTTTCACTTGATTGGGGAAACTTTACGATTTTCATCTACAAACTCAAAGGTTAGAACCACCTTGTACAGTGCCATATACCGCAGTATCACAGGAAAGTAGTGCTTAGTAGCTTTCATTTGAAAGGGTGCGCTTAGTGGATTTCATCTACAAAGGCAAACGTTTTAGAACCATCATCAAGTTTAGGAGAACAGTGGTGTTAAAAAGGGAGCGATGGTGGCAGAGACTTTCATTTCTTGTAAACTACGTTGTGTAGGAATTAACACAAAACTGGATGCAAAGCTGGCATTACGGCAAAGGGCTGACTTATTTGAAGCCAATATTTCCAATATTGAAAATATTAGCCTCAAACCTATCAGCCCTTTGCCGTATTGCCGTTTAGCCTTGCATTCAGTTTTGTTATAATTCCCACTCAGTCAAGTGAGAGATCCGACAAGAAGGAACCACTCGGTTTTATTTACGTGTTGAGGGGACCTCTGCATTCAAAGTTTTTTAGTACCTTGTGTATTTTATTACATGGAGGGAGAATTAAAACTTTGTAGGAGAATTAAGGAAAAAAATCAATTAATTTCCTACAGAGTAAAATCGATTGACTTTTTTTCCTCCTATTACCAAAAACAATTTTAGCATCGTAGCTGATTACCCCGCTATACAAACACTGTAATTTTACAGGATTCGTAGTGTGGTACCATCACAGGGGCTGCGTTACCTGTGCTGGGTGCTGTTTATTTTAACTTTTGAGTAATGGATGAAATTCTTAAGGGTGAATATTCGAATAAAAGCTACTGACAGGAGCCCATACTTCTCGCTCTACAAGGTGGATGAAATCCAATAGTCGTAACAACTGCAACGACCACTCTCTTTCAGCATTGATTGCTAATATGCCTTCCAAGGAATGAAAGCCCCTGATCAGTCCAAAAAAAATCATACTACTTCTAAAATGCGTCTCTGAAAACTCCGAAATGCTTCAAAAGTTGAAGGGGTAGTGCAGTTTTTCATGGCAATTTGGTATCGAAAAAATAGAAGGATTTTAAAATTGTTTCACTGAAGTACACTATTCCCAGACTTCTCGATCATCTGCCGGAGAAAGACAGAGGCCCACCCTAATCAAACGGAACTGGCGTGAGAACTTTTTTAACCAATCAAAAAGAGCAATCCACAGTTCACCATTGACTATTGGTCTACAATGTAAAGATTAGAAGTGTGATGTACAGCGTGTCAACAATATCAGACAATATATCAGTTAAATGTTTTGTACGATTCATCGGTGCATCAATCCCTCACCTGCGTGGAGGTTTTTCACCTGAGGTGAACAAGCTTTAACTTCCTAGTTCGCTCAGAAGTGGAGAAAAAGGTAGGCTTGTTTTGACGATCAACAATGACTGAATTGTGTTCTTTCACTTTTAGCTATTCAAAGACTTGATCAAGACATTTCGCATATAATTGACGGTATATATTTCCATAATACTACTCCGGCTTTGGGACCGTAAAACTGAATTGCGGATATTATCATCCGTTTGTTGCAGTGGATGAGGTCCTCGTTTACAGTTTCCGAAAATATGAACAGTCATTCATGAACTTTCCACCCTTCCATGTCAAGTTCGAACTTAAGGGCTGTCAAGAACCGCTTCTTTTTCTTTGCACGTACACTTTAAACAAGTATCGCTGAGTCACACTTGACCCCCCAAATTTAACAGCTGGGAAATTAAATTAGAAAAAAACGTGCATTTGAAATACGACTATATCATTATCGTGACTTAACCCATACCGCCGAAAAACTACAAGAGAAGGATATCTAGGAGTCTGGGATATTGCGCGAGACTATAGTCTATGAGATCATCTCGTGGAGATTCTCTCTGCATTCACTGCATCACATGTAATTGGTTGGTGGTTACCAAAACGAAGTGCAATATCAACATTGAGACTGGCAACTGTTATTAAGGAAGCTAGTTCATCGGCCATGCGTTTTAGGCAACTTTAGTCGACAAATTTTCAGCGGTTGATAGACTGATTAAATGAGCTTGATAGCCAAAAAATGGCTAACAACCGTAGTGATTCGTACAACTGATACATCTCCGAAAGAACATTTGGGAATATGGGCGAGACATGGGGGGATGAATGAGGGTAGCACTATCTATATTTTCTTGAATAAAAAAAGGTCAATCACATTAATTTTGAGTCACTGAAAGAGTGATTTATAATACTCGAAAAGCCTGGTTTGTTCACTTTCTAACACTAATTTTGCCGGAAATAAAAGACGTTCGTTTCTCTGTTTTCAATTTAGATAAAAGAGCTCATTCATCCATTGCATTGGCACGTCTTTTAGTTAGATACTAAAAAACAAAACCGGGGACCGTCACGATAAAGTAGTCATCAACAACCGCTTTTACTTGAATGGTAGCACTTCAGAATTTGATCTTCAGCCTGAATAAAGTTAGAATCACCTTGTAAAGCATAATAAACAGTGCCACAGGAAAGTACTGCTCAGTAGCTTTCATTTTGAATGGTCACACTTTAGGGATTTCATCCACAGAAAGGTTAAAACCACCTTTGCAGCATAATAAACAGTACCACAGGAAAGTACTGCTCAGTAGCTTTCATTGGAATGGTGACACTCAAGGATTTCATCCGCGGACTCAAAAAAATACAACCACATTTTACAGAATATTAAACATCATCTTTCGTGCAAAAGGTCGCGCAGTGTTTCCTCAAGCAAACTCGAAAATACTTTGCGCTAACTACCACGTAATTATCCTTACCATCAGAGTTTTCTAACAATTCTTATGTGCACTATTAAAGCCTACTGCTCTCAAGTCTAGCTAAGATATCTGCAATGTAAGGGGAACTTGTAATAAATAAGTGACCCTATCAATGACATGTCACTCGCTAATTTCGACCACCTATTTTGCTGGTGTATGCTACATTAAACTGACCACTGACGCTGTCCTTACAGAAGGACCAAAGGTCTATTGTTTTCCCCCCAAATTATGTTCTTTGACAAGACAATCAACATTTCAAGAGGGATTTTAGTGCGTTTGACTCTTGAACGTATTGACGAATCTCTTAACTGAGATTGAGGAGTTCCTTCCTGTAGTGTTGTATTGTCTTAGGCTTCCCATGGTGGTAAAAACAAGGTTAAAGTACTTTGCGTTCGTTATTGGGTCTATCATTGTTGAAAATTAGGACTTTTAAAATTTAAATAGAAAAAAATAATAATTTATTGGCAAAAAAACGTCCAAAACAAACACCTTTCCTCTTGGCATATTGAGTGAAACTTTCAAGAAATTAAGATTTTAGAAGGGGCAAATGCACATAACTTTATTCAGTCAGTTATATACATAGCTTGTTGACAATGTATTTAGCTGAAAAGTTAACAAGTGTGTGGCCTAGCCTTTTACATCTCGCCTTTTTCTTTTTGCAAATTACTTTATGCAGAAGTTTTATATGGGAAGGCTCCGCCCGAGGTCCAGCCCCTTCTATATACCATTTTTGAAAGAAATGGTACCCCTTTCGTATACATCATATTGACTCTGAATGATATCCTGTCACACACCTAGTTTAAAACTTTGCATTCCTCTTAACTGCAGTAAATGCACTGTTTTCAGAACATGAAAAAGAGGGTGTCAATTGGGTGGTAACTTTGACGGTTGATGGTTAATTTTTCCAATTTTGGCGGCTGATAGTTAAATTTCAGAGCTTTTGATGGTTGATGGTTATTAAGTGGAAATTTGGTCCAAAAATTTCTGTAAATATCTTATTAACTTGGGCATGATTTAATATTAACTGATGTGTTTTGAAGGTTATCTTGGCCTTTCATGTATAAAATCTCGAAATATTTTCAGATATAAGCAGGTTGTAAGGTATTAAATTGTAATGTGTAGAAATACTGTTTTTGAGAACATGCATGGAACTGGCTTTTGCAGTTTAGAAATTCTCTAGCAGCCAAAATTCCGTGGAGATCAGCTGAAATAGTGAGATTTGAAACACTTTGAAAGTTTTGACGGTTAATCTCAACCTTCATTTTTGACGGTTGACGATAAAAATAACCTTTTTTGAAGGTTGACGGTTAAGTTTTAGGCCGTTTGACGGCTGACACACGGTTAACCCCATTGAGACCCCCCAAAAAACCACAAAACCAGAACGTTTTCTCGACTTGTTTGCAGCCATAAAGTGAATCTGTTAACCCTTTTAACCCGAAATGACAAATTTCCCTAGTGAAAACCTTTGCTACCCTTTCATGCACCAGTGAAGCCTGAAAAAAGCACCACTTTCGGGCGGAGTCTTCCCGTATAGGTTATCATAGTGAGAGCGCCCCTGGACTCTACCTAGAGAATAGATCGAGACCTTTAGATTCGAGGACGACTACGAGTAAAAGATTTAACTTAAAGTTTTTCCGGGCCGCGTATTCTCAAAATATAGACTTCCCGGAAAGCTTCATTTTACCATTTTTTCACCAGAAAAGTTAGTACTGTTCTGACTGTTTTCTTTACTGAAGGAGGTTACGCACTCTCCCGATCGCAAAATAATAAAACTTCCAACATTTGATTCGACATTCTCCCTGAAACTCGTTGTAGAATGACGACGGCTACCACGTTTTCCCGCCAAAATGACGTTGGTTCACGCGCGAGCACTACTTAGTATTGGGAAAATCGGAAAATCTCGTTCTTGTCGACATACTTGTCTTAGAACCTAAAGGTCTCTGTTGTGTCTTGTTTGTAACAGTGAACTGATTTCAAACTCAATATTTCAGCCAAGGGTAACGCCTACGAAGTAAACAAGGGTTTTATGTAATTCTCAGTTTGTGGTCGCGTTCCGGAATAAATGATAACGTAGACAGATTATGACAAATCTTGTCCTTGTTGGCCAATTAAAAGAACAACACAGACTAGCAACATCTATTGCACGATCAATTGTGGTTGCAGAAATAGGATTGCTATTGCACCAGACTTAAGGATTTCAAGACTTAAGACTTTTGAATAACTTGAGAGATTTCTGTTAACCGTCTTAAAATGGCCAATACCTAAGTTTGGTTATCAACAAATGCGTCGATAAGATTTGTCGTTATGTTCGAGTGTGCACCATTATAAAAACTTTTAGGGTTACTTATTTAAACGGAGTTAAGCCAGTATTTAACAAAACCGCGTTCTAAGCGATTTTCGGTTTGCAGAACGCTTTTACGTAAACACCATTTATTGAGAAAAGTTTCATGATAACACGTGGCGTAGACTGGAAAAGCATTATAACTATATTTAGTCTTCTTAAAATAAACCACTATGAGATCTGGAGGTCCAAACATTTCCTAAACCGTTGTCTAAGGTAGAATTCGTTTAAATAACTGACCCTCAGTTTTCAGAAAGCAATACCCAATCTCATTTAATGTTCACTCCACGTAGATCCTTCCACGGTTTTTTCAAATTTTTGACATGGACCAGACAGGAAAAAAAAAACACGACTGGAAACAGCGCCTTAAAATTATGAAAATTGCCAGGTTTGAAAGCTAGCGAACATTTAGGTCCTCAAAGCTCGGAAATCTACAGACGTCTGTATAGTTGGGCGGAAAGTCATTTGTGCCCCCCACATGCGTCTTCAAGATTTCGCGACTTTGATGGTCTACACCTTCGTTAGTTTTCAACAAATAACTCTCAAACTTCACAGTTTTACTAAGGAGCTCTGTTCAGAAAAGTTGATGGATTTTCCTTAAATTGTTCCTGTCTGAAGCTAATTCATTTGAAAAATGACCGAAATGAACGTAAGAAACATAAAATTATCCCTGCATTTATTTAAAAGGATATTTTTAGGAGAAGGTGAATTCGAAGTGCTACTTAAAGTTCCTTCCTGCGGATTTACGGGGATTTTAGTTTTCAAGAATTTTTAGCCGAAAATTTGATAATCCGATTTAAGCGCCATATGGAAGTTGTTTTTACCTCTCTTGAAGACGATATAGAAATTATTGCCCCTGTCTGTGAAAAATGTTTAGCACTTAAGGGCGATCTATAAAACATATAAAACAAGATCTGAATTGTATTGAATTTTTGAATCTCATGCATAAAATAAAAGAAAAAGAACTTTGGAAATCATTAGCGTGAACGAAATATAAATGCAAATCATTTAAAGATTTGATTAGAATTTTGTGTGAACTTTTGCCGGTGTAAAAAGTTATTGATCATTGGAGGAGATATATCAACTTCGCGAAAAAGTGTTTTATTTTAATCTGAGCTACTTATTATTGTTCAAATAGCCAATTCTCAATATTTGGAAATCAAATTAAACACTTCTTCTGGTGTTTGACATATAATCTGAAAATGACGTTGTTTGATTTTGTGTGTAAGTTCATATTCTTTTCGTGAGCAACCATTTTCTCATCAAAGATAGGTTTCCATGTTGTGATGTTTATTGAGTTTGTGGATAAAATTCTAAAGTGTTACCATTCAAATTTAAGCTACGGAGCAGTACTTTCCTGTGGTACTGTTTATTGTACTGCAGGTTCTAACTTTTCAGTGCATGGATGAAGTACTTAAGTACAGCACCTTCCTGTGGTACTGTTTGCTATGATGTACACGGTGGCTATAATTTACGGATGTAGAATAGAATCCCAAATTATGAGCAGTACTCCCGTGTGATGTTATTCGTTATGCTTCCGGCGAGAGAGCAGACGTCTTTCGTTCTTGTATTGCACGCTAATGTTCTCGACGAGCAAAACAAGAAACTGGCGTTTACGATTTGCACACCAATATATGCCGGTTCTTTCTTGGTATGGGTATGCTTGTTACAATTGCAAAATAACTTTAATTCTTGCTTGTGTATTTTTTAAAATAGTGACCTTTACGTAAGCGTGAAAAGCTGTGAAAGAAAGTTTTCACCAGTGAATACACAAATATTTGGGAGAGATCTTTTGGATCGTATGAAGGAAGGCTTTACTGGTCTTGGTTTTAAACACGGCGTGTCTTCGACGACAAAAAAGGATACTTATGCGCATTTTCTTTATAGTGACTTCAAAACATCTACCTAACTAAAGTGATAAACAAGTTCAAAGTCTTTCGGGTCCGGAAATTAGGTGTCAAGTCTTAAAGTGGGCATCTAGTTAAAATGTAAGTACACTGTTTAGACGTGGAAATACTTACTCAGAAGTGTCTACTTCGTTTTTGAGAAATCACATTTTCGCTCCAAAAATACCTCTCTACAAGTGAGAAAAAAAAAGCATGGTTGGTAATTAGCGGCCATTAATGTGCATTGCTGGCAAATGGGCTCCTGTGTATAATGTATATGTCTGTAACTGATTCACGTGGGCGTTGACGAGGTATTTGGCACAGACAAGCAAATCACGCCTCCCCTTATAGACTTGTACATTTCCGCAGGTGACGCGAGTTTAGCACTATAAACATTGTTGTTTATATATGCCTTGTGATAGGAGATATCGATGTTTGTTTGCCACTTTCAATACTTCCTGCCATTTTGTTTGTGCAGGTCGCATTCCTATACGTCCTCCATGTACGAGCAAAGTGGGTGTTCGGGAGTTTAACCTTGAGCGATTCTTCTGGGTATTTTCATCACTTCAATGGGGATAATACCCGGGGACCATGTTGCTAGACTTAACATGGACCTAACAAACTTCTAGACTTCTCAAAACGAGAAAAAATGTAATAAATTTAACCCGTTTCGCCACTTGTCAGCCCCGATCCAAAGATAACTGCAAGAAAACAAGAAGTTCACTGTCACAAAAGTTTTAAATCCCTCATTTGCTGCAAGAAACTTAATCAACACTGGCGTCCTTTAAATAAATAATTAAAAAAACTAACAACATGTTAAATTCTCCCCTGTCTTTACGCTGTCTCGGAAAATTTGATAGCTACCCTGACCAGCGAATTACTGGGGGAACAACACCAATAATGAAGATCGAAGTCCACCAAATTTAACTGAGTGACGATCGAAATACAACGTCTTCTGATCGAAAAGTCTGAAAAGAGACTATCGTGAGAACAACGCCTAAACTGGCCAATATTGTATTTATCTAAGATGTTTTATGTTTGTACAACTTAATTAACGAAACTAAACATATCACAAACTGCCAGAGACAAGTAAATTCAGGAGCCAAAATAAAGCTGGTTTTTGAAACATCTAAGCCTGAAAAATTGTCTCAGTCAACCATTTCTCTAAATAATAAACTTTGAAAACTGTAGTATCTTTTTAAGCAATAGATTGACAAAACGGCCAAATGGAAAATGTGTAATTGAACTCAGACTTTTTCACAGCACGGCTGTCCCTTTAGCTTACTTACCTGACTAAAACGATCCCTTTCAAGATCAATACTGACCCATTAAAAGGCCTCCATTTCCATTGATATCCCCAAATTTGAACGATTGCTTTGGAACTAAAGAAAGTATTTTCACTAAAACACACGGTAAATGTCACTTTAATGGATTTTTAATCGGAAATTGGATTCACATAGCAACTCTTTCTTGCCGGAAATTACAAACAAACCGAAGAAATTTTTTTTGTAAAAATTATATGTCTGAGTGATTCTCAAGGTTTTCGATTTCTAGGCAACTACATTCTTATCTTGAGAACGAAAAGAGAAAATTGACAATGAAAAAAAAAAAAAAAGAAGAAAGAAAAGAATCACAAGTTAAAAGACAAAATGACGAGTAATTATTATACAAGTTATGACGAAATCAATGACACGGTGGACTGCGTTATTCGTTCGAACGCGTGTGAAGTGCACTGAAAAGCAATTTTTCACTAAAGATAGTTGAGCTTCTTTTTCTGACGTTCCTTGAATATTTTCTCCTTTTGCGATTTATCTATCGTACGTATAATTATTATCTTAAGCTCACTATATGACACTGTATCCATGAGCTTTAGTCGTAAAAGTTCAATTTAAGTATCATTAAAATTTCACAGTCATTTGTCATATTTGTCTTTCGAAGAAAGCTACAATTTCGTGCTATGCACTATCATGGGTTGTTAGTTTGTAATGCAATCCTCGTACTTGTAAAACTTATCTGTTTATTTATTTATTGCACAATGTTGGCACTATATTATAATATTGTGAAATATGCGCACGTATATTGTACAGTTAACAGTTCAAAACCGCTTAAAAACATGCCTTAACTGGCTCCACTGATAAAGAAAATTGATATAAAAGTGACAGTGTTTGTATTATCAGTTTTCTGTAAACATTTCCGAGTTTTAACGTAACAAGGAAATCATATTTATCCGAAGAACATTCCACCCCATGGTTAGAAACCGGAAATGCATATAGTCACGTCCGACAAGGCAACACGGAAATTTTATATCGCCTTAATTATGCACTGATCATTGAAGCAATATCTACATTGAACTTATAAGACCCCTTGTTAGTGCGCGTTTTGTAGCGTATATGCATAGAGATAGCAGAGCGGAAGGCAAGAAGCAGAAAGCGTTTGAGGGTAATTGCGCACTGCACAGGTATATAGTAAGAAACTTAGTTTAACCTCCCTTAATTTCTTCTGACCAGCGGGAACAAACTAAAAAAATGTGTCCGTGCAAAGTAGTTTGATGTCTAAATATGTGGACGTAAGTTCCAAAGGGAGGCTACTGAGCAGTGGTTCTACTTTGTTGTGCAATATGGTGGAAACTTTGAGTGTGTGGACAAAATCAATATGTGTGATCATTTTTACGGCAGCTTCTGAGAAGGATCCCGTCAGTTTCCGCAACTGACTAGTTCCCCGCAGCACTAAGTTTCATGCAGTTCAGAGGGTTCTTTCGTCGTTTGATTCTGTGAATGATAACGTGCAACCTCTTCAAATGAAAGCCACTGAGCATAACTTTCCTTTGTTACAGTTTATTATGTAATATGCAAGGTGGCTTTGATCAAAATTAGAAATTTAGGCAAACCTCTAATCAGGCCATGCTGTGGCGCTCAGTGTTAAGGCAAGTTAAAGTTCTAAATTTTCATTCGTGGATGAAATTTCCAACGTATGACCATTTGAACTCTTGGTGCATAAACTCTTTAACAACAGCCCTTCCGGTTATGCTATTTGTTTTTCGATAAATACGAAACAAGCTACATTTTCCAATATCCTTCTCCACCTTTGAACCTAGTCGGCCCTTTTACGAAAGAGCTGGAGATCATGCATCAGACATATTAAAATATATTTATTGCGCACTGAAACTCAGTGCAGTACAGATAAAGTAGTTCACCTGGAACTAGTTAACTAGTTAGGACAGCTGAAACACAGTTAGGACACGCTTAAACGACGTTAACATGATTGTATAAGATATCGGAGAATAGCGCAATGCTCCGCTGTACATGCTAAGTTGGGCTACATCTTAGCTTTTTGGTGCATGTTTTAGGCGCCCTCAGCAAACTACTTGGCAACGTGAGACAAGAAATCCCGGTGTGATGGTAAAATGAACACACGTCAAGTAATTTTTAGAACTTTTTTAACACATTGTGTTCACCCGGAAGATTCTCTCAAGCTCGAGCCGTGAACAATACTGACGATTGATTTTCTGTCCCCTGAAATTTTCAAAACCGATTTGACGACAGAACTTCTCAATATTTAAACACCCGTTGTTTGAAAAGGCTAAATGTACTTGTCTTTCTTCCAAATTTATTCATTCCTCTTAAAATAGTGGTGGACATAATATAAGAGACCTCCATTCCTTGAAGACCCCTGAATATACAGCTGTTAACCACTTAAATCAGACGAGTTAAATAAAATTTTTAACTCTATTATTAAAATGAAATATAGGGTTCAGTTTTATCAACATGCGTGTCCAAATGTTTAAATAAATAAGTAAATAAAGAACAGATCGAGCTAGTTGTCTGCAAACGAACTAAAAAAACCAGTATGAAAAGCCAACACTTTTCAATCCCTGGGTTTCTTGTTCCAGTTGGTGAAATGAGGACAAAATGGGGTAATTGTGCAATTTAGTCATTTAACTGCAAAAGAAATGTGTCCCAAGGAAATTATGTTTTATATTAATTATAATGGATTGAAATAAATGAAGCCCTATTTTATACAAAAAGAATTCTAAAAAGAATTAAAGTGAGGTAAATTGTGGTTCAGTATTCTTTGATGGAAGGTCAATATTTTAACCTCGAGAATGAAGAAATGCTTTACGTCAGTTTTCTATTCCAGGTTTATTAATTGCTGAAGGCATCTCAAAAGCGCTATTACAGAAAGTTCAGCGCACACTAATTGGGGACAGCATGGCAGAAGGTAAGTTTTAAAACATCATTTGCAATAGATATCCATGATTAATCGACTGGCTTTAACAAAATTTGAGTTTATTGAGTTCCAAACTCTTTATAGTACTTACTAGGTTTTATTTTGTTATTTTGACAAACCTTTTGAGGACTAATATGCTTGTCACCTATATATATAATACGTCAGTCAGACAACGAGTTCTAAATAGAAGGATAGTTCGTTTACCTGGTAAATCTTAAATGTGGGGTCATGTATAAAAAAAAAAATAATAGTTTTGAAGGTTAAATTGAAAACTGCTACTACATTTGTAGGGCAATAATAAAACTTATTACTTATGTAAAAATAAAACTGGTATACGTATGATAGTTCTAAAATCAATATTCAAAAGTATAAGCAAAGGCGGAGACTGTATCAGATAAATAGTTACGTTTAATCAAAAGCCATCTTTAGCCGGGCTCTCAATCAGTCCTTACTGTTCAATAACTGAGGACAATCTCAATAAATGTCACAATTACAAAGATTTTTCAGTTTTTGGTAAGTCTGTGAATTTTTCAGTCTTCTCACTTAATCCCGCATGTAAAATTTACACGGACTACTCATAGCCATCCTGTAAATATATAGAAATACAAAGAACCTTTATAAGATGTCTGCAAAAATAATTTTATAGACATTTTGTTTTCCCTGTGAGAAAGAGCGGAAGATTTGCACGCTTAGAAGAAGTCCATCAATTTACTAATTATAGACATTTTACTATCTCTGTAAAAGACCCAGTTTTTCAGTGGTAAAAACCCCTATCTTCATGAATCCATAATGTTCCTCGGAACCTCTACGTGTGTGCTACCCCCTTCCTTTGTTCAGTATCGAATCCTGCTTAGTTCCAATGACCAAACGAATTTAAAAACACCTAAAACATACCTACTCTAATGCAATTCATGTTCACTTTAATTTTGCACCGGCCGACAGGTAAGTTAAACTCGCCACATTATGATTGATTGGAGACAGCCTTGAAACGACAAGACGAATTTTTTCTTTCTGCCCTCACTCAAGATCGCTGTAAAACCTGTTACAGATAAATCATACTACAACTATATCACTGAGATAAATTGAAATATTGACTGTCCCGGACATAAAGCAAGCGATCTCGATAAAGAACGAGCGACATTTTCAGTGAATTCATGATTTATAAATTTAGTATCTTTTTCTGGTAAAGCATGAAGTATGTTAAACACATTTTAAGACGAAATCCACCAGGAAATTGAGTAATTTTAATTTCCAGTGGACAAAAACCTTCTACCAAAATAATTAAAGAATATTGCGTTCTTTTTTACATTTTTCAAGGGGCTTAAGATGTGATCATCTGTAGTAACACCAAAATATTTCTCATGGAATTCCGAGAAAATTAATGTCAAATTCCACAAGATTGTGATTATACACAAAATTCTGAAAATTTATGTGTAAGATGTAATTCTGTGAAATTTGACGTTCATTTTCCCGGGCTCCCATGAGAAAGTTTTTTTGGTATTCCTACAGATGATTTATTACATCTTTAGCTTCTGAAAAATATAAGAAAGAATGCAACATGCTTTACATTATTCTGGTACAAGATTTTTGTTCACTGAAAATCAAGATTACTCAATGTCCTTGTGGATTCCGTCTTAATACGTTTTCTTTCAAACAAAACGAAAACTGTATTTCTCAGTTTTGAAACTGGAAATTTCGGGTATGATGGAGAAGTGACGAGAGCATTTACGCCATAGTACGTAGGTTCTCATGAGTATTGGTGTTGGTTCTCTATTCTGATCTGAGAGGCAGTTTATCTCCGGGCGCTCCGATTTCCTTCTCTCTCAAAAGCCAATCTTCTCAGTAAAATTCCGTCTCCAGTTAGTTGGGCCGGACATCTAGAAGGACAAGGATTTGTGTCATGCACCCTCTAAAGTTAGTTTGGTTTAGTTTGGCTTGGTTTTAACATGGAAGTCTTAGCTGTTAGTATATCCAAATCCAAGGGACAGATTGAAAGCCTTCATCGTTTTACTGTTTCAAATGTAGCCACTTAATTTTTCGGCTGTATGTGCAACGATATTTACTAAATGCAAAATGTCTGTACCTTTTGCCGCCGAAACTATGGATGAAAGCTTGTAAATCTCTTTTAAATCATTCACCTCTAGACAACTTTATACAAATGTAGAAAGATTATTTATTTTACTATTGACATGATCTGCGAGCTGACAACGATGAAGCAAATTGTGTTGGTTCTGATCATGATTGGCTACTCGAGCAGGATTTCCCGCCTTGGTCCCGCAAGAAAAAGTTCTCTCTTTGGCCATACAACAAAATGGTTTATATTGACCGGAGTTTGTTCGGTCAAGGTGGCTGAATATTGGCCTGGTTCTTTTTTGCGTTTTTAATGACCTCATCTCGAAGAATCTTTCACCGATTTGAGCCCTCTTTTGTAATCTTTGTTATCAGAGACTGATGGAAATTCTGAAGAGTGTTTTGTATTGACGTTATTCCCCTGGAATGAGTACACAAAAACACTGTTACAAACACTGTGATCTATCGAGATTTTGGACCACTGTACGACACTATACTGAAAATCAATGAAAGTACCACTGCTGCTACTACTACTACTACTACTACTACTACTACTACTAAAAACAACAACAAATTTAATAACAAAAATGATAATCGTAATAATCATAACAATAAACAACTTTAATGAAAATTGACTGGTTATGGGGTAAACGCTTAACAGCAAGGCTGTAAAAACAGCGCCCCTCCGCACATGCAAAAACTAAATTTAGTTTCAATTAACGAAGTTGCAACTGTTCAAAACACAATCTTCAAAAATGGTAAGTCAGTCATAACACTTACTTAACTACTTAAAGTAACTAATCTCTGAAAATTTAGGCTGATAAGAATAAGACAACTTGTATTTACAAACAAGACCTCAAAGGAGTCAATCAGTATCAATAACATGCGCTAATCACAGAGTTAAATGTCACAATACAGATGTTTTGATGCAGTAACCTCTTATACAAGCAGTGTCCAGAGTTAATCCCATTTTTTTGTATTCCGGAAGACGGCAATTCCTAAAAATCACAATAACAATAAGATTGTCATTATGACAAAGCAAAATTCGAACTGTTCCGGCGGAAGGAAATCTTTTATCTTTTTATTTTCAACCGTGAAATCCCAATTTGGTAAGAAAGGAAATATTCGCCGACAAATAGGTTAGTTTTTTTTTTTTCTTTTAAGGGTTTGTGTCAGTTCTTTTAATAAGAAATATAAGAGGATTCTGGCCTCGGGGTACTCTCTACTACAGCCTCTACGGAGACCCGAAAGAGCTACCTTTTTCAGGCTTCGGGTATATGAAACGGTAGGATTTTCACTAATTGAAGTGTATGAAAAGATGGGGAAATCTGTCATTTTGGAATGTAATAAGTACATTAAGGCCTAAAAGGGCAGTCAATTAGAGCTACGCTCCACTTGTTGGGAGTGTTATCAGAAACGTGACTTTGCTGCAGCGTCCATTAACCCTTGCCCTACTTCTCTTTATTTTTTGGGAATAAAGAATTTAATCTAATGAACACTTAAGTTAAGCAGTTATGTGCATGACTGCCCATTGGCCAATTTATTTTCAAGGGCCTCCCTAAACGAGCCGAAGGAAAAGCGACTAAGCTACATGCAAGTATAGCCTTGCCTCCCACTAATTGGATTAAACTATTAGTAGATGAGAAAACAAAAAAATGCAATGGTCATTTTGTTTTGTAAGGTAAAGTAATCTGCATAAAATTAAACAAAATCTTTTTTTTTTTAACTTATGAAGACGGCATTTCCAAGAAACTTTGAGTTGTCAATAAATCCACTGTCTGGGAAGAATCTCTCGCTAAATGAATCTTATGAACATGTCAACTTGGAAAAAGTAAATAAAATGGGCAACAATAAGTATGTCTAGCAAATAGTCATATTTAGTAGTTTTCGCGTGATTTTCTTCATAAATCCCAAACAGGATGCTTCCTTATTAGGAGTACATAATACGGTCTATCGAAAACGATATCAAGATAATCATAGGCAATACTATGAGGCGTGCATGCAACATTCTGATAATTCTATTAGTTTCTAAATATTCCTTTTTAGTTGTTTCACGTGGATGATTGCTTATTATGACATTTGAAATTAGGGTACCCAAAGCTTGCCTTGGGCCTCCTTCAATTGGGATCGACTCGAAGTTTCAAATCATGTTTGGCTATTGGGTCACGAATCACGATCATAGGAAATTGAAAATTGAAATCCAAAGAATTTCAGAAAAACCTTTTTAAGTCCTGTTACTAAACCTCGGCTGAAGTGGCATTAAAACAAGTTAAAAACGTAAGTCGGCTCCTTTCTTTCTGAGAATTATTTTTGTTGATTGTCTGAAAGCAAAAGTGCGGATGGGCAGATGAAATGAAACACTTTGTTTTGAAGATAGGTCAGTAACGAAAATATATTTCCCTCTTACAGACCTGCCAACCCCTGATAAAGGAAAATCTGGAGACCCATGAAAAAAAATCTGAAGATTCTATAAAAAATAGTGAGATTCTATTTTTTTCCCGATCAAGATTAAACAAACCCCTTTTCCATCGAGGAAAGTCATTAACAGTTTATTTAAATGTTTATACGATTGCGATCGCTTTCCGGCGCTGAACTTACAAAGACTACTGGGAAACTCAACATGGGAGACGCCTGGACATTAGACCTCGTTCCCAGGGCCTACTCCCCTTTCAAAATGGCGGACAGACACGAAGAAAAACGATTAAGTTTATTGAACACAAGCGAAAATTACAGCTGGGTACATAAAAGTAAGAACAGTGTTCTTCTTTATTAGTTTTTCACTTTATGGCACAAGCATTCCTCGTTAATTTCCCATTTTTATTCTGATTCAACAACTTAAATCATTTCAGAAAGATTTTTCCCAAAACCCGTGAGATTGAGGAGCCTTGTCGTGAGACCGTGAGAAATGACAAAAAATCGTGAGACTCACGGCAGAACCGTGAGAGTTGGCAGGTCTGCTCTTAAAATGAGTAGAATTAAATGATATTTTTAGCTGTGAAAATAGATAGAGAATACAGAATACTTTGTTTTAAAATGGGTAGTCTGATGGACACTTTTTAATTTTGAAAATGGGAAGAGGAAAAATATACACTTAGTAATGTCAGATCCCGTGGGAAACAGTTAGTTTTGTTTTCCTGAGTTCTGATAACGAAGACGAAGTCGTGGGAAACATCAGGACTCGAGGGAAAACAAAACTAACTGGTTTCCCGAGGGACCTGACATTAAATGTTTTGTTATATTTCTAGACTTTCACTTCAACATACTTCAGTGGCAACAAAAGAATATGCTTCGGAGCGCATCAAAACAGTCGACTCGGTACTTATAAGAACACAAATTTAATTCTGAAAACCACTAAATGAATGATTTACAAAGTACTTTCCTTATATTATCTGCATCTTTATTCTCCATTCTTCTCTTCCGCGATAACTTTGAAAATCGACGCTTTTTTATTGTAGCTTGAGGCTTCATGTTTGTGTTGTTGTTCATTCACGAAAAAGAAAACTGGCAGTTTTTTCCCCGCCTTCTGTCACGCCACTTTCCACCATGCTTTGATCACGTGCTGTAATGTATCCCGAGCGTGGTACATTGTTTCGGTATCACGGGATACATTTGATTTTAGTCGAGGCCATGTGACCAACAGTCAGCCAATGGCTGTCCCCGTTTGGTTGAGTGAAAGTCTAGGAATATAATTTTGCTCTCACATCTGGTTAGAGGAAAATGCCGTTTACTTTGAAAACCGGTGGAAAAATAAAAGGTATTACATAGCCGAATATTGACGAATGTTATCTTCTCGTGTTGAAAGTATCTGAACACAAGAACTAAAATAATATACGTATCTTTTAGTGGGCATGTAGGTCGGTAAAGAAAATATATTACCTTCTTTAAATGAGTAGAATTAAATGATATATTTAGCTGTGAAAATGGATAGAGGATATACGGAATATTTTGTTGACAAATGAGTAGTGTGAGGGACACTTTTTAATTCTGAAAATGGGTGAAGGAATGACATATTTTGCTCGCAAAAGTCTGGTTAGAGAAAAACACCTTTTACTTTGAAAACCGATGGAGATATTACTTAGCCTGACGAATTTTATCTTCTTCTGTTGATAATATTTAAACACAAGAACACAAAATACGTATCTATAAGCGGACATGTAATGTTCTGTTTACTATGTTCATCATGATAAACACAATTCTCGGGTAAAAAAGAGGCTTAACTCGCAGTTTTAGGTCTTTCAAATCAGTTCAAATGTGGTTAAAGAACATCACAAACAAATTAGCAGCGCATACACACAGTAAACGCCGTTTAGCCGAATGTATAGTCTTGAATTATTTAACAAAGATGACAATAATCAGATTTTACAATACATACAATGTATGAAGAGAGGTCAAATTTAGTCTCAATGTGTTTTTGAGATGTGAAGTAAAAGTTGGATGTTTTATAAACGCAATTCATCATAAGGGTTCTGAATGACAAACGTTCAGTTAACGCACATGCAGTAAACACTTGAATCAGTTATGACAAAGAGAGGATCAAGATTCCCAACCAATATGTCCGATATAAATTGAATATTTTCGGTTAGGATGTACAGATACGCTTTTTACGCCACCTTTATTCAGTTCGTTGCTATGAAGATCACTGTTTTCGATGGCTCGTCGAAGCCATTCAGTAGTTGAGTGTTGGGGACTTTCAACTTTCAACAATGATTTTCGCAGGAGCTAAATTGATCTTCAAAACGCCTTTACGTATGCAGTTTCCCGAAAACAAAGCTCGCAATCTATTTTCAAGTAGCTGGAAGGTCCACAGCACATGAAGTGGAAGAATTACAAGCGATATTCATCTTGGCAGGCGACGGAGAGGGTGTAGTTAAATCGTTGTGCCTGTACTGTCTAATGGTTGAGGCGCGGCTTTGACGATTAGTTTTGGAGATAGAATGGCTTAACTGCTTTCCGTCCGTTTCTCTCTGAGCAAACTGTATGGATTCACCGATTAGAAGTATTTATATTCGGTTGTTTGAGCAATCTGATTGTCTTGCACTGCTTTTAACTAACGTTTTGGCTTGCAATACGGTTCCGTTTTGCCTTGTACTTCTCGCCGCTTTGGTCAATTGAGTCTTGCATTATGGTGTTCAAAGAGTTTATATATCTCCATGACTTGAGCTTTGAACCAATCAGTGTCCCTTTCATATCGGCTTGTGATTGTGTTTTAAAGTTATTTACAGAAAAATATGAAAAGAGGAATCCGGGCCTGCCATGATGGCCGCCGTTCCTTCCTGAGGCCTAGACGTTAATTGTAGCGGGTCATGATCAGAAGTTGAAGCAGCTTTGGCGGCTTACTGATGCTGTCGCTGATTTATGGGATCTTCTCCTGTTCTGGTGGTCGTTTTTGTTGGCGTTCAAAGTACCCAAGATATTATTTGCCGTAGATGTCTATTTTAAGAACAACGTCTTCCCCCGAAGTTCTATTTGTTCTTTACGTCCTCGCACAGGCCAAGATCATGTGTTAAGCGAATATTCGAATATTCGAACAGCATTCAGCAAGCGGCAAACTTACTCCAAGAGACTGTTTGTCAAATTAGTAGTCGAGCTATCTCCTCGCCAGTAAAAGCTGCTGTGGTTCTTGGTCTGTTTCTATAACTGTGATGCTTTTGATTTCATTTTGTCTGGCTTTCAATACGTCCAACTTGTGGTATTCTAAAACTTTTGTCCTGTATTTAGATGCAGTTGCCGCAACCGGCGCGAAGTGGCGTTCAATGCTTTTATCCCACGCGGAGATGATGGCTCGTCTGATCTAGCTATTTCTTGTCTTGATTCTTACGTCCAAAATAAAATAACTCAGGTAATCTTCGAGTTCATCAGTTGAGGGTAGTTTTTTTTTTAATTGACTAACTCAAATTGAACAAACACGTCTTTTTCGTCTACGTGTTCGCATTCTCCTCTCCTAGCCTGCAATTTTAACATCATCATTTTAACATCATCATTTTTCAGCGACAGTTAGACATCTTCCTCTTTATTCTGTAACTTCTCTTTTAGGGAAACCACTAAAATTATTAAGATTCGGTAATTTATCGGAAATGCCGCCCTCTAAGATTTTTTCTAACTTCAGCTATTTTAGTTTAAAAAACAACGGCCACGCCGCGTGCACGAAGGGAAAGAACTATTGTGATTGGCTTATTCGACGGTTTCGATGGCTACCCGATAACTTCACATGTTTAAGATAAAAATGGCACGTGTTTTGGAGGGGAGTGAAGAAAACACGTGTTAGGAACCGCAGAAATTCTGGTGTTTCATCGTGATTTATAATAAAACATTAAAAAGGCATTCCCTGACCATGGCTATAGAATCTACATATCATTTTGTTCTGCCCGGCCTAATGATGGAGAAACGGAAAGCCGTAAGTAGATTAAACGACACAACTGTTTTTCTTTCTGAAAATAATAGGGAGTACAAAATTTTGACAGGCTAAGTATTTCAAAGGACAGACCGCACATTTAACCAGATGATACAAAAATTGTATAAAGACTAATGGATAGGTTAAGCCAAAGTTAAAGTTTCAGGGGCACCCAACAAGAATATAGTTCAAAACCACTTAAACATAGCATTGTTAAACGGTGGGTATAGGTATATTTTTATCTCCTAAAAATTCTTCACCTGTTCGGATTTCAAACTGAAAGTCTAGTGATCCGAAAATTATAGGGATCAAAACTTACCTTTTCGAAAATTTCAGCCAGAAAAAAGGCTCCCGAAAATTCTTGGTGACCTTTTTAGGGTAAAAATCCGTTAAAAATAGGTAATTATACCATTTTTATACCAAGCAAGAAATCTTACAAAAAATGTTCCGGAAATTCTAGAACTCAAACCACGGTCATCCGAACAGATGTTTTCCAAAAATTGACGTTGGTTGCCCCTGACCTTATAAACTTTAAGCGAAAATTTGTTTAAAAAAGCTTTATTTTAGCATCTTTTACGTATGCAAGCTTCATCTATGCATGGATTCGAAGACATTACAGTTAATAAGTATTGTAAACACTGGCTAAATAAGTCAATAAAGAAGTAAATAATTATATTTTAAACAAAAATACTGCTCTATTAAAATTGGACGACCAAACAGCATAATCTAAACGGATTAACAATTCAAAAGGCATTGTGCATATGCCAGTGAATACACGAATTTTATCACGTCCAAGGCGACCTCTGTACCTAGTAAAATACATCTTAGTGAACAGGCAAGAGCAGGTGAAAGTACGCTGAGTACTATGTTGTTTTGTTTTGTTTTTTTTCTGTTTAAAACACTCATAGCACGTGTTTTATTAAATTTATTATTTGTATTTGTATTTATTTTTACTCCGTCCTATAGATAATACATTAGTTGTACAATATTGATTAGTACAGGGTTGTTTAAACTACGTGTACATAAGAAAAAAAGAAAAAAAATTAGAATGGAGAAGGGCACATTATAGTAAAACTAATTATGGCCCTTTAACAAGATTGACTTTATTCTATTATAGCTTTGTTATTCATTAAAACACAAACACGCACGCACGCACGCTACACAGACAAAAAGGCAACAAATAACACTAAACTAGCCAGCTTCAAAAGACGCGGCCATCATCATCGCTGCCCGCAGCTGCCCGCTGTTTTATTAATAAGTTTTTGGTCGAAAAAATATTGCCTAAACTGTCATTTTTTATTTCCTTAAACAGAATCAACAGAACACACCACGCCCAGGCAAAAACAGAAAACAAGTCGAATCAACAACACGCTGCATCTATGGGAATTTTTATTCGAGCTTCTTGAAGACGAGAGGTACACGGCGCTAATAGCATGGACAAGGAAAGAAAAGGGCGAGTTTAAAATCAAAAGACAAGAAGACGTGGCTAGAAAATGGGGGAGGTTAAAGCAACGAACCAGCATGAACTACGATAAATTGAGTCGAGCGCTGAGATATTACTATCACAAAGGGATTATTAAAAAGGTGACTTACTTTCAAGAATCTTTATCAGAAAACAATGTTTCTTAAAGTTTTTTTAACACCGAGAATTTCCCTTATCTAGAAGTCTTTTGATTTTTCTCAAGTTTCCAACAGATGTTTTCCACCATTTACTAAAAAAAAAAGCGCGATTTTCTTGTGTCTTCCTTTGTAGTTAATCATATTGAATAATTACGTATTCAAATAATTCATTGCGATAGATTAGTAAACCCAAAACCCCATTTTTGGACTTTTTATATTAGCTCTAATTAACCCTTTAAACCCTAAGACCAAAATTTGAATTCTCATTTCTTACCCTACTCATTTCCTACAGTATAGTAGTGGGGAGAAGTTGATAGAGTATCAAGCAAATTCATCTTGTGTGATCATGTCCGTAATTCTCATGACCACTCTGTTTTACAAAGAAGTGATATCTCAAGGAGAAATTTGATGCTGATCACTCTTAGGGCTTAAGGGGTTAAGTTCACGTGGGGCTGGAATAGTAGATCAGCTATTGCAAGGAATTTCTTGCCTAGATTCATTGAGTCCTTGATAAGTGCCAATCGACTCTCAAGTGTGATGTCGGATGTCAGTTTGTTAGCTTTCCTTATTTCCCCCACAGACTATTTCAACGTTTGTTTATTTTCAGGTTCCTGGCCAAAGACTTGTTTATAAGTTCGACAAGCTGCCTTATTCGTACAAACCAATTAGGTATAACTGGCCTTGGAACCCCCCCGGCGAAGATGACGACATCAAGCCAGATAGGCAAGTCCTTGACACGTCCCCTGCTACTAAGGCAGCAAGTTGGCCCCTTTTTCTGGAATGGAATGATCTGGAAAAGCACGTCAAACGAGAAAAGCTTGATATCGTCACATCCCCAGCTGACAAGAAAGCGTTTTGTCCAATAACGCCTACATGGGAAGTTGCCGAGGCAGACGGGGATGTCAAACCTGTTAAACAGGTTCCATTACCTCCTGTTCACTTTCCAGAGAATACCCCCAAGGTGCCTTTACACGCATTGTTTCGAGAAAAACAAGATGACAAACCAGCTAGACAGAAAAAAATTCCCCCGCTGGTTTCCATAAAACCGCACTTACTTACAATGCCAACGTGGAAGAATCCTAAAAGAGACCAAAGCTTCAAACCAGTAGCTAAACAGGGCAAAATACCACCTTTAATTCCAGTTAAAACCCATTCGCCGGCATTACCTAGGAATCGGGTGCCCATTTCTCTGCAATGCCATCACAGAAATCGTGATTACGAATTTAGTCACTTCGGTTATCCTTCCCAGCATCCTTCGCAAGGGGTATGCCGCAGTCAGATTATTTTCCCGCCTTGCAGTTGTAGTTGCATGAGATCAATGGCGTGTGGTATGTACCTGGTTCCGGATGTGCCGCCGCAAGTGCCAGCAAATGTTCTAATGAGATTTGCATAGCTAATAGGAAGGGATTCCAAAATGGCATTTGCTTGTTTGCCTACACTGTTAATTCAAAATACTTGTTTCACTCCTGATCTTTTGGCTTGTTTGAAATGAGTCCGGGCCTCTGGAAGAGGGATAATTAATTCACTCATTTCGTCTGCCTCATGATTTGAGCAATTTACAGGAACTTCCTCTAAATTTACATGTCTCACCTGAAATATTTACATATCATTTTCAGGAATTCCTCAAAACAAGTGAATGGGTAAAAATCATGTAAATAATCATTTACAGCACCTGTTCTGAAGATTTAGATGTTATTGAACTGTTTTATTACATGTTTCTACATACTACGTAAATTTTAACCTTGCTGGTGAATTTGGTAGGAATGTTTGCCCAAGTTTTACTTTGACTTCATATGACGAGCCGGGCGGAAGGGGGGGTGGGATGGTGGTCGGGGTCTGAATCTTTTGAATACAATGATAAGCATACTTCATATTTTACTTAACTATGCTAAAAGCAACCACCTAAAAATCTATAGTAAAGCTCACTAGTTATATACTTTTGATTGTACTCATTCATGTTTATCACGTCATACATCGATTTTCAACTAAATTTTATGTATAGTTTACGTAAGTGTCAACAAATTGTTCCATCCGCCCCCCAAAACAAGTTTTATATGATTTCTCGCTGATAAATCCTTTGAAAAAATTAGCCATTATTTTTAAAGGAAATATGGGCTCAAAATCATATTTTATTTAAGATACGTATCATCGAATCATGGCCGATTTGAAGAATTATAAAGCTTAATTAAGGAGAATAGAAAGTATGGTAGAAACTTAAAAATCAGACTTTTGACCTTCCATTTTTAGTAGACCGAAGACTTTCCCGATCCCATTCAAAAGGAGTTATGCCACACCCTTTGCTGTCTAAAACTATTTTCGAATCAATTGGATTCCATAAAAAATGGTCCAGTTTTGTTCAGTTTGAGACTATCTCCAGGCATTGAATTTGCTTCCTGTTGTCTGTTGCAACGAATGGTAAGAATGAACATGGTATGATTTGTGCTTCCTGATGATGAAATTTGATTGACATCTTCTTCATAACCGGCTCTACAGAGCTTTTTGTTTATGGGAAAAGTATTGACTTCCGCACAGAATTGACCCAAAACAGCAATATCCTTGAGAGAATGCCCCTTTAACGTTTAGTGTTGATTATTTTATTCGTGTAGACATGCAATCATTTCAAATATTTCCTTAAAAACTTAACGAATAAGCCCGAGTAGAATAGCGAAGATACGCTTAAAAATGTTCTGTAAATATCGCTTACATGCTATATTTAATTGCTGTCTTCCTTTAAAAACCAAAGGAGTGCAATAAAGTACTCAGTTGTATTGTAAATATACACTTATATGTAACATGTTATTCAATATTAAAGTTTCTTTTAAAGCTTTATTTTCTGTATTCTTTCAAAAACTATACAATGGGTAGAACTGGACTACTACGAAACGGTCTTTCGGATCAGGAATGTTAAGGCTGTTTCTTTAAACAAAAACTGAAAATTTCTCCCCGTGTGTAGTAGGGGTGTGGGCCACAAACGGAACTTACCAGACGCACCGACCCTCCCCCCCGGGGGGGGAGTTACTTGGTATATTTTCTGCGCGGTATGTGTCGCTGGCCTCTAAGAACCCATACCCCATTATAGTCTATTCTGTGGCCATATTATAAACCCCATCTCAATCACTTTCGGCAAAAAGTAAATTGTGTAATCCCAACTTAGT
>NC_133213.1:19850018-19885018 GCF_958299795.1 Porites lutea | reverse complement strand
TTGGCCCACAACCAATAATTTTGCACCTGTTACGTAACAGGGCAAGAAAAAAATTTATTTGCTACGTGACTAAACTACCGGCTTCTCTTACAACAGCCCTAAACTTTGGACCTCTTTGTTTACAAAGATAACAGACGCCTCCTGCAGGATTTAAGCAGGAGTGAAACCTGGTACACATGCATAAAGATGAACCAGACAGGCGAAGTTTGTTCCACCATTTTGACCCCGAAGACAAAACTAGACGGTAAAATAGTCTTATAAAAATAGTTGTTCACGATTTTTCAAACATATAGGAAGTTACTTGAATGATTACATTAACCGTGGCCAATGTGATATGGGATGGTTTCAAGCTTGACAGATAGTAACCAATACATGACAGGTTTTTCTAGCGCCCGCCTTTTAAAATATGTATATTTTTCATGGTTTCATCCGGAAACAGGATGCTAACTGTAAACACCACGGAACCTCATTCATTAGAACCCCCGGCGATGTAACGAGCCTCCATGTAACGAAGTTCTCCGTATAACGACCTGCCCGGCTTTGTAAGTCCTAACTTTTTCTCTATCTCTAACCTGAGCACTCTTGCTTTGACCACGAAATAGCTCTTGGATATCGTTACTGTAAGTGAGAAAACCATGCAATGGTATAATCAGACTAGACAAGTAGTGTTATTATGGGTACTGAAATTTCAATTCCTTTATCATAATCTTTTGTTTCTTACACTTAAAAGCATTCACATGGCCATATTCAGAAAGAACGCTAGACACTAGCGATAGACAAGATTTTAATGTGTGTAAAATCAGGGGCACCCAGCGACTAAATGTTTCCAAATACTGTACGTCAGTAGTGTCTCAGATAGTTTTATCTAAGCTTTAGAAGGCTGTTTGATTAATTTGGAATTGCCCTAAAATCTATTTATCTGTTAGCTTCTCACAGTGATGGTTCAGGTCGAAAGTATGAGAAAATCGACTAACCGTACTTTCACTTGAAACTTCTAAGGGACGTTTTGTCTTTTTTACGCGATATTTTCAGGAGGCCTTTTTAACCAATAGTTGCAAGATGTCTTGGTAATAAAATGTCCCAATTGAAAACACAACCTCCGAAAATCGTAGATTTTAGTAGAAAAATTCCGAATATCTTAGACGACTGCAACGTTTATGCATAAATTGTCAGTCTTTCTCGAGCTTTACAAATTTCTTGCTCCTTCGAACAGTTATTTTACAGAAAAAAGTCGTTGGGTGCCCCTATGAAATGAATGACGATATACCGGTACACCCTGAACTCTACATAAGTTAGCAATAGTTATTTTTCGATATTTTGAGCACAATGGACAATTAAGCCATCAATAATAATCACTAATTATTCAACCCCTCTCAAACCCATTGAAGACCTTATGGCTGATTTCCTGTTTTCCAGTCTATAAACAAAATCCTTCAATAATTTGGACTTCTCCACCAAATTCTCTTCAGCATTAATTAAACCGATTCTAGGCTCATTGCTAATCGAATTTTACTTAAATTCTTGGCTCCCGTTATTGCAATAATCTTAGCGTCAGTCTTCTTTACCTTTCATCCAAATCATGTTGCTATGATTCTGTACTACCGCATGAGAATAAGGGCATTAACGAAAGAGCGTTTTGATTCAGTCCTAATGAAGAAGTATATGATTTGAGATATTACTGATAAAAACTTCAATGTTTTATAGGGCTCATTTCATAAGCAATATTAATGTTTTAACACAGTAGAACTGTCTACAAGAGCATAATGACACCTTCAGTTAATATTCACTGCCTCGACTCTATCACAGCACATGCTTGGAACGAAAAAAAAATCTGTTTGTTTGATGACTCTGGTGCGTTTATTATTGGTTGATGAATAGCTTTCAGGCGTGGTTTATCAATTTGCTCAATATTAAACATGTTGTACATGCAGTACGTTTGCAAACTTAGACCAATTAAAAATTATATGAGACAGTCAAGCAGCCATCATTGTTGTGATACTTATCTCCCTCAGAGATCATAGTGATTTTATTTTTGAAAGGAAAAGAAAAAAAGAAAAGAAATGTAACCTAATTAGCACAGGATAAGGTTGCTTCGGCTAACTCTCAGTGACAATTTTCGACAGAAAATGACAAATACTATTTTGTTTCCAAGGAAAATCGGCCAAGAAAGTTTAGCTTCGCTACACTGGGACTCAGCGTATTGATCCTAATATTTTTGGCTTGAACAATGTCCAAGCAGGCATTTGAAGACATCGAACTTTGAAGAAAAATATCGTCCGGCTAGCTTTCAACTCTTTGATCTGTGGTTGGAATTCTCGGTGGTGTGACAACGTACTCATCAAGATCAGTGAAACCTGTTTAGTATTATTTAAATAATATTGTTTGTTTTTGGTCCCTTTTTACAGTGCTTGGGAAACTTTTGATGATTATTTGGTTATTTTAGATACGCTGAAGTTCGAAGTGGATTGGTAAAAACATAAACATAAAACTCTAACCCTCCTATACAGTTCCATTTCTTCCCAGAGCCTGTGGTTCTAACTATAACTTTTGATTCTGTGGTCGATATTTATCGGTGTGTCCATTCAAATAAAATCTATTTTGCAGTACTTACAATGGCACTTAACTTGTTTTTAAGTATTTTCCAAAATGGAATTTGAAAGTTTTACTGAATTGTGACTTTGGCCTTTTGGGGCATGAAAGGTGAATGTACTTGACGAGTGGTCCTGATAAGCTACAACCCAGTGCATGCCCATCTTGATTACTTCAAGAAGCAGTTGTAAGAAAGCCTGCTAATTGCAAAGAGTTAAGCCTAGAATTTTTAGAATGCCTCAAAAACATAATTCAAGACAAGTCTGAAGGGATAGTGGCTCATTAAACTCAACTAATGCGGAAGAGCTTTATGAACGTTCAAACGGCAGCCGATGATGTGCCGAAGGACAGAGCCATTGCTTCGAAATCACAATTCCAAAAAATTGCTTTTAAATATGGAAATTTTTAAATCCGAAAAAGGATGATTCATGATTTAAGAGGTAAGACCACAATTTGTTTCTTTAGACTTACAAGTTAGAACTACGTAAAGTAAGTCTTTTTGGCGTCTAGGCCACAAACAATCCAGCAGATGGACAACCTAGCTTGCCACTTGTATAGCCGAAATGTAACGTACAAAGAAATAGCCTGCTCTTTACCTGATTAATTTTGTTGGAAACTGGCGACAGAGCTTTTTAAAAAGCATGTGCTAAATAAAGGCACGAAGTAGATCAGTTTGGAGATGAATAATACTCTGCATTTAAACCTCCTCAATTAGCAACACAGTATCTCTGAAGACATACGACATTTCCTTCTTGGGAGTCACAGTATGAAGGAACCACTCAAAAGAAATTCCTTTGGCAGTATTTAACTGTTCTCTGGCTCATAAAACTTTTACCCGACAACATGCAATCAGGCGCAAGATTTAAATGCATCAGTTCTCTTGAATTCCTTTTTTGCAACATCATCATGCTTCTGGGACTGTGTCAATGGATTCTAATGTCATTAACTAGAGAGCTTTGCGTTGTTTCAAAGGGAGGTTATCCATTTGCAACTATGAAACCTATAATGTCTTAATGAAGAAGCATTTGATTCTGGATACAACGGGATTTTCAAAGTTGTGTTGAAGCTTAGTTAATGAATAGTGTTGTTTGTACATGTAAATAGAAATCAGTCCGCACTATGTATAATGACACCTCAGTTAGTTCATATTCCGGTTGCTTGAACTTGATCACAGCACATATTTCGTGTGACTAAATTAGGTTTGTTTGGAGACAATGACCCTCAAGTTTTCTATGCGTTCGTCTGTTAATGAACTGATGGCTTTCGTGGTTTTGTTTATTTGCAGCACTTTATTTCACGGCTCTAAGTTTGCTGAATTCCTGAGCTAGCTATGAACTGTCGGACGCATCCATCATTATTTTCATTTGTGGGCTTACATATCCCTCAGAGTTTTCAAGGATTTTATTTAAGCAAGGAACATTCATAACGTAAAACAAGGTTCAAGTGTCTTCAATTTTCGAGAGACTGAGAAATGCTATTTTATACTTCCAAGAAAAATTCAACAATAAACTGATAACTGAGCTTTCTTTCCTGTGGATCGCGATCGTTGCCACTGAAACTCAAATAATTTGTGAAAAGTTACTCAGTTTGTTCCTAACAATTTTGGCTTGGTTTCTGTCCAGTTAAGAATCTAAAAACATCGAAACATCTTAACATGTGGTCTAAAATAGCCTAGTCAGTTTTAAAAGGCGTGTATTGTCCCGTTCCAACTTTTGAGTCTGTGGGTGATTTCTTATTGTTTGCATACAATATTGTCAGTTTACAAAGTTCAGTTTGCGATTTTCTTGATGATTATTTGCTTATTTTTCATACAATTGGAAGTAAGAAGTGGATTGATAAAGGGTAAAACGTAAACATGCAATTTACTGCCATTAACTCTAGGCTTTCATCGGCGCAAGAGCTACAAGAGTGAGAATGATCGGGTCTTGTGAGGGGATTCTAACTTTCGTGTCTGTGGGGGAAATCCTATGGTGTAACCATTCAAATAATACCTCCTTGGCAGTCATTTCACATGCATTATTTGTCTTTCGTGTCTGTGGAGGAAATCCTATGGTGTAACCATTCAAATAATACCTCCTTGGCAGTCATTTCACATGCATTATTTGTCTTTCGGGGGTCTACAAAATGAAATATGAAAATTTTGTTAAATTGTGATATTGGCCTCTGGGGAGTGAAAGGGTTGACGTACTTTGATGAGTGCCCCCGATAAGCGATAACCCAGTACATGCTCATCGTTAAGTAGCGGTTGAAACAAAACCTGCACATTGCAAAGGGTTAAGCCTAGAATGTCTAGAATGTTCGATTATTCAAAGATAAAAATATTTTAATCCTCTGACTTAGAAGTTAGCCCTACATCACGTAATATTATGTCTATAATCAACTTTGACTAATATACAGATTTAGCCAGGGCTAAGCGCGAAGCTCTCGATAATATTTATAGTTTGTTCAAACAAAACATAAAATCGTGTAATGCTAAGTGGCGAAGGCAACGCCGGAGAACGGTGAAAAACAACAATAGGTCTAATTAGCGAAAAAAAGCAACTTTGCACGTGCAGCACACTTTTTTTGTACATTTCTTTGCCGTTGTTTTGCACGACTACTAACAACTTTGAACTTCCAGAAACTTCTTAGGTACATGTTTTATGGAGGAAATGTCGAACGCGTTCTCATTCACTTTTTTTTCGCTGCCGCTCATTTTCACCTTGCATTGCTGACTGCTAGCATTTCTCATTTTGTCACCGCCTCTACAAAATTTTCATGTTGTTCTTCAAACAAAAAATGTCTCCTTTGTTTTTTATCTCTCGCTCTAGATCTCTGTCGCCCCTTTTCTCGTTGAGCTTCGCTGGCCTGCCGCCCTCTCTCTTTTTTTCTCTGTCTTTCTACAGCTCTATATTCCAAATTTGTGGACATAACAATTATTCCAAGCTAAATACTTTAGACAAAACGGATACAGAAACAACTTACCGCTTTCTGCTTTCGTCTTTATTGACTCTTTAGTTGTCTCTGCTTTACAAGACGCCGGTGGCTATACATCCTCGGAGACCCAGGGGCAGTCAGTTGGGTCGAGAGAAAAGGCGAGACGAAAGTTTTCAAGTAAGGGCGGAAGAGCCCCTGAGTACCCACTCTCACTGGACCATTTCCAAAGATTCAAGCAGGTGCCGGCTCCTGATGGGGCACAAAAAATGCTTTGAATTATTGTGCCCAATCGGCGAACACATCTCCTGAGTTCTTTTCGTGCGTTCGTACACGACGGCTATTGTCTCAATCACGGCTTGTCTGGTTCATGCACCAAAGAAATGCACGCAGTCAGGAAACTTTCAGTTTGATAAAAAATCCCTATTTGAGCTCAAAATACTGTCTGTCCGAAAACTAAAGACGCTTTTCCAAAAATACAAGCTTCATCTAACAACATGTATTCACGCTTGCATCGGCCACGTCTTGCGTAAATATATTTAAAGACAGATACCACGACGGCTGACAGCCATGAAAACGTCGCATGGAAAAGTGAATTCATATTTTTTTCAGTCTCTATCGTGATTATTCCAACTCGCTTACTTTGTCAAATGCAATCGAACTCTTCTGGAGCTGAATTTCTACTCAATCATATCCAAGTTCATGAAGAGAATGAATTTTGTCATTGCTCGTTTACGTCCTTCACAAAACGTGAAATTAGGCATTTTCACGGGTAGTCGTGCAGTTGACGGCAAAGAAATGTACAAAAAAGCGTGATGCACGTGCAAAGTTGTTGTTCTGCCTTGTCAAGCTATTGCTTATTATTTGACTTTCTGTCGCCGCCGAATCTTAAACTTCCTATTATTTACGATACATTGTGATCCGTCAAAAACAGAATATTATCGGGGCAAATTCAATTGCTTCTGCCAATAGCATCCCAAACGTTTCTTCGACTCATCGGTAGTTCCTTCGTTTCTGGTTTAGGAAAGTAGAAAATAAAAGTTTCCCTTGCACCCACAAGCTTGATGAACGAACCGGGCAAGTGTGGCGAGACAATAGCCGTCGTGTACGAACTCACGAAAAGAATTCGGGAGAAACTGTTCGCCGATTGGGCACAATAATACAAAGCATTTTTTGTGCCCAACCAGGAGCCGGAATCCGCTTTAATTTTTGGAAATAGTTCGGTGAGAGTCGGTACCCAGGGGCTCTTTCGCCCGTACTTGAAAACTTTCGTCCTGCCTTTTCTCCCGACCCGACTGACTGCCCCTAGATCTCCGAGGATGGTGCCTATGCAATTTCCTACCAAAATAACCTCGAGTTGCATTTGGGTTGCCATACCTGTTGATTGAGTTATTTTACACTGGTTTACCTGTGGTGCGGACGGACGATCGCTTGGGCGGTCGGTCGGTGTAACGTGATTACCAAATTTTCTCGGATGGGTAGATTACCTCATTTTCTTACCTATGGTGCTCCGCTGCCGCGCTTCGCGTGCGAGAGCTCCGCTATAAAGAATCCAGCAGATAAGAACAATGTTTGAACTCACTTTGATTTGTAGTGCATTTGATACACAGACTGAGTGATGCATAGCTTAGTAAAGTCGATAAACCCGCATAGCAAATTTATAAAACATTTCGCTTGTCGTCATGCAAAAACGTCTAAGTAAACGCTGAATTTAATGCTAGATCATACCTGCGTTGTACTTCGTTATGCTTTTTGATCGATACTGTCCAAATGAAATCCCGAAAGAAACTTGAACAGACATCCTCGGCCTCGCTCTAAAGCATGGCGCGGCCGTTTTCCTGACATGTTCGACACGTCTGGGAAGAATGATGGATAAAAAGCGACATCCTGCCAAATCGAAATTTAAACACAGCAAATAAACATCTAAGTTCCCAGCACACCGGAGGGGTGGGTCAATGTGATGTGGAGGTCGATGAACGAGACGCTAAATATTATTCGATAAACCTCGAAAAATATTCTTGTTCCTTGGATTCCTTGCATTGATTACAGCTTCGGGATCTAGTCCATTGGAACAACCAGGGCAAATAGTTAAACTGCCCTCTAGACGACAACTTTTTTCTTAGTACTTCAGGAACTTATGAGCCCTTTCCCCCGTGCGATTTTGTATTGAAGTTTTACTCTGGACACTTTTCCTGGTTCACGCCTCTTTCACTAGTGCCAAGCCAAATCTCCTTTTAAAGTGCTCTTGCCTTCAACAATCACCACATCTCCATGGCATAAGATACGTCTTGCAGTGTGCCATTTCCGCTGCACAAAAGAGTTGGCTCATACAGTTCTGCCCCACCCCACGCTGCAATTCCTCTTCCACTATTGACTAGGCAATGAACAATTTGTCTCATAAGGATGCCACCCCAAGGGGTTGACGTGGTGGTTCGTCCCAGCAGCAAATTTTTGGGTGTTAGAACACTGATAGTTGAATTGAATCTTTCATGCCAATAGGATATTCGTTCAGTAAATTTGACACTTTTCTGCAAACTTTATGAATTTCAGATAAAGAAAGCACTGGTTACCGACCGAAAGCTGAGTGAGGCGCTTGCCCGCCTTGATTAACGATTAAACTGCTCCCTGATGCCAGAGAGTATCGGCATTGCCCAAAACCCACGTTGATTCATTCTGCGCATCTCTGGAAAGAAATTTTATCAATCTTTTCCCAGGCTTTCTTTAGCTCTCTCTCTGGCGTGTACCCACAATTTAAGACCCTGCCACCCGAAGATACATGCAAATCTGCTGACAGTCATCAGAGAATTGCTTGTGTCATATCAAAACACTTGCTACCTCTATAACCAAAGCCCTCATTGCCAGGTCTGTTAATATGGCACCATATGCGTTTCCACTGGTGCGTTTTTGGGCTTTAAAATACGGGCCAAACAAAACCGAGCATGGCATGGTTAATTCAGGGGCAAGTTTCAGTCTTGCTTCGGTTAGAAATTCCACTTGCTGCTCCAGGAAGTTTGCGTTGGGTTAGTTTTTCTGGTTTTTGCACAACTGAAAGCTCATTTCACCGAACTTGCTAGTTTGGTTTCATGTGGCACCCAGTAGCGAATTCTAAATCGGCCAAAGGTTGCGTCACATCCCCTGTGTTGGGACTCATAGAAAACAATTATTCATGTCAACACTGGTGGTTGGGCTGGAGTAAATTCGTTTTTTTCGAGATAAGGGGAAGATATGCCCCTTTCCTTTTTTGTTGAAATTGAGAGTTCCATAAAAAACCACGCTCGATTCACTCTATTCCAGCTTACACCCAACGCTCCCTGGCTACCTATAGTTCCTTTCAACATGTTGGTATAGGCAAATTCTCTTTTTCATTGGCAATTCCTAGGGTTTCAGATTTACTTCGCTGGGATTCAATCAAATTCTCTACACAGCTGGATGTGCCACTGGCTTAAGCATAGAACCTATTATCGAATGATGTTTCGATAAGCCTTCAATCCGGGGCTATGAAATTTGTCAAGATGGCGTTTCTAACTCGCTCACCTATGTCCCAAATTCTTTGAAGAACTATGGCCAATTGTTGAGCAGTTTTTGTCTTTCCTGCTTAAAAATTTCAGACTGAAAGGTAAAATGTAAGAAACCAACATGAACTTGATTTCTTCCTGTGATGTGCACTATCGAAAAATCAATTTTATGCTGTAATTGGCTTAGCTTCTTTGTCACTGTGGAACTCTTAGCTAGGGAAATCGTGTCGTCGTATCAAATGTAACGTTCGGGGGCAGACCAGGGGTAAAACGGAGTATGTGTTCACGTACCGTATTTAGTTTGGTTAATTCACGATGACAGTTAGTAGAAAAACTGACTTCAGTTAACAGATATATTTTACTGGGCATGCTGGGTTGGTAGCCTGCGAGAGTATCAGAATTTTTTCGGCTCTAGTTTCTAGTTTCACCCGCCCAAAAAAACGTTGGGTGAAACTAGAGACTAAAGCGAAAAAACCGAATGCTACTGTAGTTGGGTTGGATGCAGGCGCAAAATCGATCTTTTGTAACTTCAAATCCTTCTCTGAATGAGAATTACCTAAAACAGCATCCATTGCTCCAAGTTGCTCACGACGTTTTTCTTTCTATACGTTTAGGTGTTTTGCCCTTCAAAACAGAGGAAATTAATTTCAGAAAGAAGATGCGTGACAATGAATTTGGTACTCCTGGGCAGCTTGGGAAGGGCCCTTTGCAGAGCTGCAGAAATTCAGCACGGTCGGAACACAGGTACAAGAATATGTTGCATCTTTGGGAGTTTCTCTTGGAACTTCTGGCTGATGAGAGCTGCAGATCTATAATATGCTGGAGAAGGAGGGAAGAAGGAGAGTTTGAGCTTTTGAACCAACAGGAGGTGGCCAAAAGATGGGGAATATTGAAACAGAGGGGTAGAATGGACTACGGGAAGCTAAGTCGGGCCTTGAGATTGTACTATCGAGATGGAATAATTACCAAGGTATTACCTTTAAAACAAAGCACTTTATTTAAGTATCAATGTATTTTACAAAGGACTATTTGAGGACACTGTTTCTACGTCTCCCTCTGGAGTTGAAACCCCCTTTTTTGACGTGGTCATTCTAGCCACGCGAAGGTCTAGCCGTTCGCTGGGCAAAGGCAGTAACTTCATTTTTCAGATATTCTTAATTAAGACACTGACGACTGGTCCAGCCCTGGTAATGAATTACACCCACGACCTTTCGCTCTGCAGTCAAGCGCGCTACCAACTGAGCTTATCCTGCTGCCGTAGCTTAATATTTCTTTTTACAACCTGATTTCAAGTTGACGGACAACAGCTGTGCCTGGACCGGAATCTTTTGAGATCTTGAATCATGTGCCAATTCACACACTTTATCCATGGAAGAAGGGCTCATGGCTCCGTTCAGTTAGACCCTTTTATGACACTTCAACGACTTGAATTTTAACAGCCAGATAAGAGATTTAGCCAGACTTTTGAGCATGTCGATGATTTTCATTGAAAGAAATGAAAGCTACCGAGAAACTGTGAGGTTACATTTATTTCACATAAATATCGAATTTTGTGTCTCTACTTTGACAAATCACAAGTGTTATTAAAAGGGACTTGACAGTTTTTTCTCATTTTCTATTCTTTTGGGCACAGGTGAAAGGCCAAAGGCTGGTCTACAAGTTTAACAACCTTCCTTACACTTATAAACCAGGAATCACAAGGCCGTTTTATCGCGATCGGTTTCCAACACCAAAATCAAGTCTTGGTGAACATGAACCACGAGAGGACAAGCCTTTGGTGCCTCAGATGCGCATAAGTTGTACAACTGCTACACAACCATTTCCCTGTTTTATTCCTTTTCAAGGAAGACTTTCGTCTTGGCCTGTACATCCTATCAATTCACCACGAGTTTGTCGCTGCGGGCACAGGCTGGAAACTTCTTTCTCGTCAGCAAACTGCTCTTCAAGAAGTCGAGTTTTCTTTCCATTTTTATCATTCTCAGTGTCACATGGTTTTAACCTTCATGAGCCTGCCTGTTCTCATGATACAAATCCGCAGTTAGATAGCAAGAAGATTCCCTTTTCGATGATTGTGAGACCTGCTTGTTAGACTAAGGAATACAAAGATTCAGCACCGGACAGCCTTCTTCGGCAGCTCTGACCCTCGATTCTGCTGGGTTAGTCTGGTCTTTGAATAGTACCTCATTTTTTCTCGGAATCGTAGAGAGAACTGAGCGTCCGCGTCCTTCCGTAAGGCTGCCTTATTATGTTCTAAGCGTTCACCTTATAATGCACCATTCAACAACACATTCTACGTGAGTTGAGATTCATTCTTTCCGCTTTCATGACAATTTTGACATTAGCATTCTTTATAAACAATCGCTTTTACTTAGACAGTTTTGTTTCAGTAAGGCGTTACAATATAAAGTCAAAGTCTTTCATTTACTCGGGGGCTCTAAATAAATAAATCTTCACCGTGCTATCGTAACTCATGATCAGTACTTCCACTCAACCAACCCCTGTCGTTTTTAGTGCGGGTTAGCATTTCTCCCCGTGATTACCACACCGCGAATTTAGCGATTACACCCGATTGAAGGCCGAAAGCTGATTGTCGGTGAAGGCATTTAATGCGTGCGTAGCGATTTTCATTTCCCTCAGTAGTGGCCATTTTTGTTGTAGTTGCGTTGAACTGCACTATGAAATGTTTTTGGGGAACACCCCAACCTGGTAAAAGTCAGTAAAGGAATCGACAGCATCCTAAAACAGTCCCATGGTGCACTTTGACGCAACACGGACTCAGTCTTTCGCCGAACGTTGAAAGGGCCAACAGGCCATTTTTAAGTTGCTCCAAGCCTCTGTTTTAAAGCGAGGCTTTACCATTGATATGGAAATGATTTCGTATTCTTATGCAAATAAAACCCACTTTCATTTTTTAGCTTCGTTTTGAAAGTGAGAGTTTTTGGAACTGGGAAATAGTATATTTTAATAATCGGTTTTAAGTTTAGATTGACTTTTGAATATAATTAGCTGTATTAAATGTCAACTAGATGTAATCAGATGACATTTTCTATGAATTTTTCTTAATAAGGATATGTTGATCTATTGTAACATAAGATTTTTTTATATTTTTTAATTTACTAAAAGAAAAAAATGACCTTAATTTATTATTAGAGTTTTAAAAAAATTTATAAATATTTACCAAACCGTTTAATCATACCACGGTTGTAATCACGTACATTAGCACCAAGGATCTTTATAACTGGCAAAGTCAGGGTAAAAAATTTGAATTCAGCCTTAATAAGAAAACGGGGCTCCACGACTGAACAATACAATGCAATTATGATGAATATTTTATACAAAAAAAATAATTCCAATGATAATAATAAGCATGAAAAGGTCACCCAAATTTGAAAATCAATGATGGATTTAACTTTTCCATCTTATTGTGCTTTATGTAATTTTGTTCGTATCACTTTAGATATGGTTGGAAAATAAAAATAGTGTTTGACTTGCACAGTAGCGGTTTTTTAAAGAAATACTCCTCTCCTTTTTTTTTAATACAAGAAGCCGCAAGTAGGAGATCTTCACTTTGCATATATCCTGCCGTACAGGAGCGTCACAAAGATTGTCGTTCAGGTTCACCCAAGGTTCTTTGACTGACGCACAGGACGTAAGAGTTAATCAACAGCGACAAAACAACAAATGACGTTATATATTCGCGCGTATTAATTTGTTACGTTTGCCGTCATTATCTCATGAAGCGTGGTAAATTCAACATTACGCTAAAAGTTTGTGGAAGTTGACCAACCATGACATTGTCAGGCTGGCATAAAAAAATTGAGACGAAACCACAAAATCCATTTTAGTATATATAGTTATTATTTTCAGTGGAGGCATCCTCGCCGTCAACTTATGAGTTTGTGCGGCGGGTTGTGAGCCGCGCGGAGTGGCAAAAGGGGGCTGCATTCGAGTCTTCAAATTCTGCTTCGATCTTTGCTAACTCATCGGCGAGCTTGAAAGGCGACACAAAAAAATTTTAATGAATTCTTCTGATAATAGGACTTTCCTGTGAGTGCTCTTTATTACGCTGTACAAGGTGAATCTAACTTTTGAGTCTGGATTTAATCCTATAATGTGACCATCCAGATGAAAGCTACTGAGAAGTACTATCCTGTGCTACTGTTAATATTATGAAGGAGTCGAAGTGGTTTTTTAAGCACTTCGACTTAAGTTAAGAGTTAAAATTTTTGAGTCTGTGGATGCAATCCTATAGTGTGATCAGAGCTACAGAGCCGAGTACTTTCCTATGGTACTGTAAATACAAGGTACAAGGTGGTTCTATGGTGAACAAGGTTTTTCAAGTTATTGACATCTCAGTCTGTGACTTGTTAAGTTGATAAGAAGTTTACACGACCTTTTTCTTTATTATGCCATGCAGTATAAGAAGTTTTTTAAGTGCTGACTAAGTATAATATTGTTCCAGCTTGTCACCATTCTGTGGCGTAGTTGTGTCCTTCTCTCACAGGAAAGTAAACTCTAGTCTTGGAACAAAGGATTGATGGGATGAAAAGCTCTACATCCAGGCATGTAAATCCTTCTGAAGATGCCCTGGGAGAAGCTGTCCAGGGCGAGGATCCCCTGGGAGGTAGACTAGAAGAGAAAAATGCTCTTGAAACTGGAGGAGAGGAATTCAACTTAAAGGGCAATAAATCTTTGATTTTTCCTAGCTCTTGGTCACAAGGACTTGTGTTTATAGTTTGAAACCGATCGCGGTAAACGGATCTTGTAATTCCTGGTTCATACTTGTAAGGGAGGTTTCGAAATTTATAAACCAGTCTTTGGCCTTTCACCTGTTTGAATAAAATAAATATATATCAAATAAATAAGTAAATAATAGGCAAGCCATCCTTTTAATGGATATCAAAGCTTCTCTTGTCATTTGTCTCACGGTATATGTACCTTTAGTAAGGAACTTATATATAACGTTCAACAATTTTTTCTGAACACAGAACAAAGACTAATAATAACAATTTGTACGGCGTGGTCTTTTAAAGCACTGGTTTGCACCTGTCCACTAAAGAAACAGTGAAACAACACACAAAAACACACTTTTAAGACAGTAATGCGTAGTACAGCATAATTGAAACTTTCAAAATAAGGCTAAGGTGGAACTGTTTGAAACAGTAGCGTTCATTTCAGTGGTCACATTTAAGGCTAACGTTAACAGAATCAAATTTATAAACACCTTGTACAGCATAAAAACAGCATCACAGAAAAGCACTGCTCAGTAGCTTTCATTTGATTGGTAACACTTAAGGGTATCATTCACAGACAAAAAAGTTAGAACTGCCTTGTACAGCTAAACAACTCAACAGAGAGGAAAAGTAGAAAAAACTACTAAAACCATTCATTTGGATTTTAATCCCATAGGATTTTATCTACAAACTGTCGTTCCTTGACGGCATAATAAACAGCTTCAGAGAAGAGTCCTACTCTGTATTTATTTCAGTTCATCTGAATGGTTACAATTTTTCTGTGGTAGATGATTGAACGTGCATTGTTCTAACCAATAGCGGTGCGGCGGTCTTTGTCAAATCCAGCATGATCCATTGATTAAAAAATTTTAATCAATTTTGTTTATTTTTGCTACAGTGGCGTTGACGACAAAAAGAAAGGAACGCACGTTAGCTAGGAGCATAGCCCTTCAAGATGTATCAAAACGCTATTAGAATATCAAAGATTACCTTGGTGATAATTCCTTCGCGATAGTACAATCTCAAGGCTCGACTTAGCTTCCCGTAGTCCATTCCACCCCTCTGTTTGAACATTCCCCATCTTTTTGCTACTTCGTGCTGATTCAAGAGCTGAAACTCTCCTTCCTCCTCCCTTCTCCAGCATATAATGGACTTGCACCTCTCATCAGCTAGAAGCTCTAACAAAAACTCCCAGAGATGAAGCATATTCTTATATTTGTGTCGTGGCCGCGTGGGGACCGAACAGGTCTGGACGGGGCGTGCTCCAGAGGGCTCGACGACATTGTTGCACTGTGCCTTGAGTTCCATGTCTTTCCTCAGCTTAAAACCAACTATATTGTTCGCAAAGAAGCGTAAATGTGAACAAAAAAATCAAACTGCTCGTCTGATATGAATGCACAACCGACAATACATGGTCTTAAAACGTGTTTATTGTCATTGCTATGACGGTTTGCGCATGCGGGCGATCAACTGTCGCGACCGAAACATTAAAAACCTTATTTCACTAGTTCAAATTTAGGTTTATTAGCATAACCAGAGTATTTATTTACTTTCATTTTTCTTTTCAATTACCTATTACGAGGATAACGAATACTATATTCATCGATCATTTATCATTTTAATAGATATACTTATATTAGTTTATGAACAAAAAAAATGGTTTACGAACTTCTCGTGCTATGATATTGAATGTTCTTACAGTCAAATTCACCCATTGTATATCTTGTATATATTGTAATTTTTCATGCATTTTGGTCCGTAAAATAGTTTTGGGACAAATAAAGTATTCATATAATTATGAAAGTAAGAGTTCGTTTTTCTTCTTTAAATTTTTGTGTGTGTCTGTGTAGCTTCCTAAAGATAACACTTAAACTTAAACTCGCTCTTAAAGATGTATTTAATAACCACCTTTTACAAGGTTTCTGGAATGGTTGGATGGTTGTTGTTATGTCTTTGGTACGTCTTCTATATGACTTTATTCCTGATAATTTTTTTTCTGCACTTCCCACGGCCTTCCTTATCACCGAATATGACGATAGTTACGTGCGATATATGAATCGCTTACTTACTGTGATCCTCTTCTCCCAACATGAAAAGTTTATCTACTCTATTTACAGGCTTAGTTTTAGTATTTTTCCTGGATAACAGGCACAAAATAGTCTTAAATGTACACATTACAGTTGCACTTGTGCGGAACGGAATCGAACTTTCAATAAAATTGTCGTTGTTTTACAACTTCCACTCTTTTATATTTATTGCAAAAACATCCGGTCCTCTGAAATTGCGTGTTCACCGGTCGTACCTTTGAACCTGAAATCATTTCCTTCAAAATAAAAAAAACCGGATACCAGAGACGACTTAAACAATCAGATAAATTACCGGTTTATTAAATGATCTATATCCTGCGATACTTTGTGAACAATCGGAGCGTGACTGAATTGACGATGGTCTACAGTTGTCTCCGATAAAGTAACTTAACGAAGGAGTGGAGTAGGAATTCATTCATTCATGAATTTGAGGGCTAATCCCAGAGATGGCAGGTAAGTTCAAACGGTTTTAAAGTTTTCAAAGGTTGCATAGTTGAATACTTGAATTTTACTGGTCTGTTTGTCTGTCCGTTGTGATTGAACAATTTTCTTCCAATTATCCTGGTTTGAAAGTCTGCACTGTATACGTCATCCTTTGGAAATATTGATCAACCATGATAAAGCCTAAATCTGGCAGAGAAAATTGAGGCTAATCACAAAATCTATTTTGGTCTATATAGTTTTTTGTTTTGCAGAACTTTTCCTACACTTCCTCCTTATTTCGTCAGTTATTTCCATTTTGAAGTTCTTAAAGGGGTTCTAGAGGATCTTGCTGTTTTCTGTCAATTCTTTGCTGACGTCATTAGTACGTAGTACACCAAACGCTTGTGTAGAGTCATCAAGAAGATATCGAAAAAACTTTATCACGGATCCCTAAGCAATTTTTTTGGTGATTATTGCAGGCATTAAGGCAAGAAGATATCGAAAAAATTTTATCACGGATCCCTAAGCAATTTTTTTGGTGATTATTGCAGGCATTATATTCAGACTTTAAAAAGCTGGCTCAACTTTTTCAGTTTTCAATCACATGGCCTTTGCAACGGACGACAGGAATAGGTTTCAGTGTCTAAATATATATAGTTTTACATAACAAAACTGGACCATTAGTTTTGGAATTTTTCTTAATATAAATGCTGAAATAGTTTTCGGCTTTTAAAAAAGATAACAAATATCAAGACATTATCAATATCACCATGACATAGACCTCTTTCATAATGGCGGCCTATTAACATATTCTTTAATATGTATGGTAATTAGCCTGTCAGACTTCGTTTGAATGTATGAATTTTCTTGTATTTTGCACAAGCTAACGAGGTCAGTAAGGCTAATCATCATAGATATAAAATAATATATTAATAGGCCGTCATTATGAAAGAGGTCTATAGTCCTTTTAAAAATAGACAGCGAGCAAAATACTTTCTTTGCTTGGGTAGTGGCGCTTAATTAAGGAAGGAAAGAACGAAAGAGATCGTGATTCGCACCTATCGAGTACACTGTTAGAGTTATTACTCTGGCTTAAAAAGAGGTGAGCTGATGAGCTCTATCATTAGAGCTTCTTGTAGATGTGGATGGAGGTTTTAAATTTCTAGCAAATCTAATTCTAGATATGATGACCAAAAATCATATACATTTTAGAAACAAATTGATACTACACCCTTGCATCTTTGGCGATTGTTTTTAAAGATGTTCCTTAATCAGGGGATTATTTCCTTCCAAACACAAATACCGTTTTCATTTAGTAGTATTTACGAGTTATTTTTCAGCGAGAGTTAATATGTTACCCCAGAAAAACAAAGAACGCTGAGCAGCACTTATTTACTGCTGTTTGTTATCATGCACGACGTAGGTATTCAGTATAATGTGGCTTTAGCTTTTGGAATGAAGTCATAAGTGTGACTATGCTTCTGATTGTGGGACTTTTCTGTGGTACTCTTTATAATTACGCTGTGGTTCTCACTCAGGTGGATGAAATCCTTAAGTGCGACTATTCAAATGAAAGATACTGAGCAGTGCTTTCCTGTGCTGCTGTGTATTATGAAGCAGTCCAGGTGGTCATATCTTTTGAATCTGTAAATTCCCAAAGTCCTATGGTGTGAAATGAAAGCTACTGCACCAGCAATACTTTCCTGTAGTACTGTTAATCATGATGTACAAGGTGGGTATATAGTGAACATGATTTTTCAGACCTTCAGTCCGAATTAAGCATAAGTTGATAAGAAGTTTACATGACTTTTTTTAATGTTATATGCCTTGCAGTGTATGAAATTCTTAAGTGTTGACCTTCTCTAATCTTGTCCCAGCTTGTCATCATTCTGTGGTTTTGTTGTGTCCTTCTCGCACAGGAAAGTAAATTCTAGTCTTGGAACAAAAGATTGATGAGAAGAAAAGCTCTACATCCAGGCACGTACATCCTTCTGAAGAAGCCAGGATCCCCTGGATCCCCTGGGAGGAAGGCCAGAAGAGAAAAATGCTTTTGAACCTGGAGGAGAGGAATTCAACTCTATCAAGGGCAATAAGTCTTTGATTATTCCTGGCTCTTGGTCACAAAGACTTGTGTTTATAGTTTGAAATCGATCGTGGTAAGCAGACCTTGTAATTCCTGGTTCATACTTGTAAGGAAGGTTTCGAAATTTATAAACCAGTCTTTGGCCTTTCACCTGTGTGAATATAACATTTATATATCAAATAAATAAGTAATAATAAGCATCCTCTAATGGACATCAAAGCTTGTCTTGTCATTTGTTTCACTGTATATGCGCCTTTAGATAGGGACTCATATAGAACGTTCCAAAATTTTTCTAAACACAGAACAAAGACTAATAATTACATGAGAGTGGTCTTTTTAAGCACTGGTTTGTACCACTAAAGAAACGGTGAAAGAAGACAGCTAACACACTTTAAAAACAGTAATGCATTATTAGTGTAGCATATGCATAGTGAATAAACAGTTCCACTTTAGCCTTATTTTGAATGGGCTATGACACTTCTTAAGATTTCATCAACAGACTCAAATGATTGAACTTCCTTGTTCAACAAGCTAGACAGTACCACAGGAAGGTACTGCTCTCTTGCTGTACTGCTCTCTAGGTTTCATTTGAATGTCACATTAAAGGGTAACGTCCAAAGAATCAAATTTATAAAGACCTTGTACAACATAATAAACATCACCACAGAAAAGCACTGTTCAGTAGCTTTCCTTTGATTGCTAACAGTTTAAGATTTTTTTCACAGACACAAAAGTTAGAACATACTATCTTATGCAGCTAAAAAACCCCAAAAGAGAGGAGATGCAGAAACAGCTACTCATAAGGCCCCTCATTTGAATTTTAATCCTATAGGATTTCATCTACAAACTCAAACGTTACAGCCGCTCTTGACAGCATAATAAACAGCCTCACATGAAAGAGCTGCTTAGTATTTATTTAGTTTTCATATGAATAATCACAATTTACATCCACCGACTCAAAAGTTAGAGCTCCCTTGTGAAGCACGCTAGTCAGCACTTCACATACAGGAAAGCACTGCACAGTAAGTTTTAATGAAATTCTTACACTCTAGTTCTTCACTTACAGACTCAAAAGTCAGAACCACCCAGTAAAGCATAATAACATTGCCTCAAGTGGAAAAACTACAAATTGCCATAACTTGAATGTAATTCTTTAGGATATTCCATCCACAGACAATTACATGCATCCCCTTCATTATATTTTGTAGCATAATCAACATGCAGTACCAGAAAACAACAGCTAATTATACCATTCACTTTGATATTCGAATTGATATTAAAAAACTCAGTACCACTTTCAACATCTCTTTTTATATTCTACTGAAATAGTCGAATTCTAGGATTCTGATGCATCATTTCAGAATGCTATCACCCAAAACTCACAAACAAAGCCACGGACTCCTTGTTAGGTTCTTTATCATAAAATTCATCTTAGTTTTTAACACCGGCGATAAAGTACATGTATTATTTTTGACCGATATCATTTTTATTACCATGTTCATGATCAGGCTTATTAAACATAAACAATATCCAGCATGGAGAAAAAATGTTGAAAGGTGACGCACACGCAGTAAAATTTCGTTTATATTTGACTCATAAACAATGACTCTATTGCGCTCCGAGATTCCTGACTTCTTCGCAATACAAGATCTCTTGGTGGAGACTAAATTTCACAAATCTCCTTAAGGTAAAATCTTTTTTGTCTGTTTGGTACGATACTATAAAAACAACAGTTAACTCATACCCGAACGACTATCCTAACGGTTTCTTGAGGTTCACGCTTGGTTGAAAGGCAAGTTCATTTTAAAGCTCAACCAGTCCCTGATAACGCAGGCAGATTTTTAGTTACAAAGCGTTTATAGCTGCTTCTCCTCATTTTAAAACTTTTTTTTCGAAAATATATCTACCGTCAATGAGATTAGACGCAGTCCATTGTAGTTGTTAGACAATACAGCCTGTTTTAAGAGAATAACAAACACGTCTAGCAGATGGTTATTAGACGACTGTTGATCACGAGAGCAATAAAATTATATACCTTTCAATTGCACCGTCGGGATGAGGTAGCTTAAACCTTCTATATTTATATGAGGGTTTTTTATAAACGAATTTTCTCGGGTAGATGACTGAACTTGCATTGTTCTAACCAATAGTTGCGTGGCGGTCTTTGTCAGATCCAGCATGACCCATTGATTAAAATTTTTAATCAATTTTGTTTATTTTTGCTACAGTGGCGCTGACGACAAAAAGAGAGAAACGCACGCTAGCTAGGTGCATAGCCCTTCAAAATGTCTTAAAACGCTATTAGAATGTCAAACATTACCTTGGTGATAATTCCTTCTCGATAGTACAATCTTAAGGCTCGACTTAATTTCCCGTAGTCCATTCCACCCCTCTGTTTGAACATTCCCCGTCTTTTTGCTACTTCGTGCTGATTCAAGAGCTGAAACTCTCCTTCCGCCTCCCTTCTCCAGCATATAATGGACTTGCACCTCTCATCAGCTAGAAGCTCTAACAAAAACTTCCAGAGATGAAGCATATTTTTATATTTGTGTTGGGACCGCGTGGGGTCCGAACAGGTCTGGACGGGGCGTGCTCCAGAGGGCTCGACATTGTTGCAGTTCGCATTGAGTTCCATGTCTTTCCTCAGCTTAAAAGCAACTATATTGTTCGGAAAGAAGCGTACATGTGAACAAAAATCAAACTTCTCGCCTGATTTATGTATGCACTGCGGACAATACACGGTCGTAAAACGTGTTTATTGTCATTGGTATGACGGTTTGCGCATGCGAGCAGTCAACTGACGCGACCGAAACATTGAAAACATTATTTCACTAGTACAAAGCTGGGTTTATTAGCATAACCAGAGTATTTATTTACTTTCATTTTTCTTATCAATTACCTATTACGAGGATAACGAATATTATATTCATCGATCATTTATCATCTTAAAAGATTTGCTTATATTAATTTATCAACAACAAAAAAAAAAGATAGGTTTACCAACTTCTCTCATTGAATGTTTTGTAGTTAATTTCATCCACTGTAAATCTCAGTTATTCTTCATGCATTTTACTCTATAAAATAGTTGGGGCAAATAAAGTATGCATATAATTATGAAAGTGTTCGTTTTTCTTCTTTTATTTTTTTAACGTGTGTTTCTGGGTGGCTTCCTGAAGAAACTCTTAAACTCGCTCTTAAAAATGTATTTAATAAGCCCCTTTTTCAAGGTTTCTGGAAGGGATGGATGGTTTTATTGTGTCTTTGGTACGTCTTCTATATGATTTTGTTCCTGAAAATTATTTTCTGCACTTCCTAATTACCGGATATGACGATAGTTTACGTGCGATATATGAATCGCTCACTTACCGTGATCCTCTTCCGCCAAAATGAAAAGTTTATCTACTCTGTTTACAGGCTTAGTTTTAGTATTTTCCCTGCATGGCAGGCACAAAATAATCTTAAATGTGCACAGCACAGTTGCATTTGTGCGGAACGGAATCGAACACTCCAGCAAATTGTCGTTGTTTTACAACTTCCACTCTTTTGTATTTATTCCAAAACATCCGGTCTTTTGAAAATGCGTGATTACCGGTCGTACCTTTGAACCTGAAATCATTAACTACACAATTAAAAACCGGACACCAGAGGCGACTTAAACAATCAGATATATTACCGGTTTATTAAATGATCTATATCCTGCGATACTTTGTAAACAGTCGGAGTGTGACTGAGTTGACGATGGCCTACAGTTGTCTCCGATAAAGTAACGAAGGAGTGGAGTAGGAACTCATTCATTCATGAATTTGAGGACTATTTCCAGAGAGGTCAGGTAAGTTCTGTGTAAGTTCAAACGGTTTTAAAGTTTTGGGACTTGCGCAGTGCACCTCGTGGAGGTAGGACGTGTTTTTGTGAGCTCCACCAAATATGCTGTTCTAAACGCTTTAATAACGTACCTGTCATGGAAACCTACAAATAGATATAACCAGAAATGGGGAAGGACAAAGCGGACAAGAATCCGAGCAAAAGGCTGAGAGAAAATGGCTCGCAAACGGATGAAGATGATGAACATGTGGGGGTCGGTGGAGTAATGTCAGCACGCCTCGAGGAAATGAACACTAAACTAGATCAAGTTTTAACAGCGTGTGGTGAAATTGCACTACTAAAAGATGAAATACGCAAGCTGAGAGATGAAGTAAAGAATTTAAAACAATCTTTGCAATCTGCTGAGAAAGAAATTGAAAGTCTACAAGAAAGTCAGAAAGAAACTTCTGCACAAGTAAAAGAAAACAATGAAGACATTGACTTCTTGTTCGAGGACATTGGAGCGCTAAGACGCAGAAACATCAAGTTGGAAGCCTATACAAGACGTGAGAATGTAAGAATTTTCAATGTCGAGGAAGAAGAGGATGAAAATACTGAAGAGCTGGTAAGAAGTGTCTTCGTCGCTAATTTGAAAATTCCGGCGGATAAAGTCAACGATATCCGCTTTGAGCGAGTTCACCGAATCTCCACTAATAATTCTAGTCTAAGAGCTCCGTCCTATCCCAAACCAATTATTGCTCGTTTCAGTCATTATCAGGACAAAGAATATGTTCGCTCCTTCTATAAGAACTTAAAAGGAACCAAAGGTTGCATAGTTGAATACTTGATTTTACTGGTTCGTTTGTCTGTCCGTTGTGATTGAACAATTTTCTTCCAATTATCTCGGTTGAGAGTCTGCACTGCATACGTCATCCTTTGGAAAAATTGATCAACCATGATATAGTCTAGGTCTGGCAGAGAAATCGAGGCTAACCACAAAATCTATTTTGGTCTATATAGTTATTTTTTTTAGAAGACTTCCTAGAATTTCTACACGCCTTTCTTTTTTTGTCAGTTATTTCCATATTGAATTTCTTAAAGGAGTTCTGTCAAGAGGATTTTGCTCTTTTTTGTCAATTCTGTGCTGACGTTATTAGTACGTAGTACCTTAACCCGTACACCAAATGCTTCTGTAGAGTCACCAAGAAGATATCGAGCAAATTTTATCACAGAACCCTAAGCAATTTTTTTGGTGAATACTGCAGGCATAGCATTCAAACTTTAAAAAATCGGCCCAACTTTTTCAATTTTCAATCCAAAGGGCAGGAATAAGTTTCGATGCTTAAATATATATAGTCTTACACAACAAAACTGGACCATTAGTTTTGGAATTTTTTTTAATATATAGATGTAGAAATAGTTTTCGGCTTTATAAAAAGATAACAAAGAGCATGACATCATCATCAACACCATGTTATAGACCTCTTTATAACATAGCTAGAAAATTCGCCTAATCATTCGCCATTATGAAAGAGGTCTATAGCCCCTTAAAAATAGACAGCGAGCAAAATACTCTCTTTGCTTGGGGAGTGGGGCTTAGTTGAGGAAGGAAAGAACGAAAGAGATTCGCACCTATCGAGTACAGAGAGCTAGTCTTACTCTACCTTATCAAGAGGTGAGGTGATGGTCTCTAGATTATATTACAGCGTCTTGTGGATGTGAGTGGAGGTTTTAAATTTCTAGCAAATCTAATTCTGGATAGGATGACCAAGACTCATGTAAAGTTTACATGAATACTACACCCTTGCATCTTTGGCGATTGTGTTGAAACATGTTCCTTCATCAGTGGATTATTTCCTTCCAGACACAAATACCTTTCTCATTTGCAAAACCTAAAAGGAACAATGATACTATTGAAGAGTAATTTTTCATTGAGAGTTAATAACATGTTGAGCCAGAAAAACAAAAAACGCTGAGCAGCGCTTATTTAGTGCTGTTTGTTATCATGCACGACGTAGGTATTCAGTATAATGTGGTTCTAGTTTTCGGGTTCGTGAATGAAATTATTAATGTGCTCATGTTGGACTTTTCTGTGGTACTGTTTAATTACGCTGTGGTTCTGTAAATGAAATCCTAAAGTGTGACCATTCAAATGAAAGATACTGAGCAGTGCTTTCCTGTGTTACTGTGTATTATGAAGCAGTCGAGGTAGTTCTTTCTTTTCAATCTGTGAATTCCCAAAGTCCTATAGCGTGAAATGAAAGCTACTGCACCAGCAATACTTTCCAGTAGTACTGTTAATCATGATGTACAAAGTGGGTGTATAGTGAACATGATTTTTCAGACCTTCAGTCCAAATTAAGCATAAGTTAATAAGAAGTTTACATGACTTTTTTTTTATGTTATATGCCTTGCAGTGTATGAACTTCTTAAGTGCTGACTGACTCTAATTTTGTCCCAGCTTGTCACCATTCTGTGGTTTTGCTGTGTCCTTCTCTCATAGGAAAGTAAATTCTAGTCTTGGAACAAAAGATTGATGAGAGGGAAAGCTCTACATCCAGGCACGTACATCCTTCTGAAGAAGCCCTGAAAGAAGCTGTCCAGGGCGAGGATCCCCTGGGAGGAAGGCCAGAAGAGAAAAATGCTTTTGAACCTGGAGGAGAGGAATTCAACTCTATCAAGGGCAATAAGTCTTTGATTATTGTTGGCTCTTGGTCACAAAGACTTGTGTTTATAGTTTGAAATCGATCGCGGTAAACAGATCTTGTAATTCCTGGTTCATACTTGTAAGGAAGGTTCCGAAATTGATATACCAGTCTTTGGCCTTTCACCTGTGTGAATATAATAAATAAATATCAAATAAATAAGTAAATAATAAGCATCCTCTAATGGACGTCAAAGCTTGTCTTGTCATTTGTTTCACTGTATATGCGCCTTCAGATAGGGACTAACATATATAACGTTAAAAAATATTTCTTAACACGGAACAAAGACTAATAATTACTTTTTGTACGGCGTAGTCTTTTAAGCACTGGTTTGTACCACTAACAAAACGTTGAAAGGAGACGGCTAAGACACTAAAGGCACCAAAGGCAGTAATACATAGTACAGCATAATAAATAAACGGTTCCACGTTAGCCTTACGGTATTTTGAAGTAATATATCAAACATGAGACGCAGTGTTTCATCACCAGATGAAACACCGAGAAGAGAGTTGAAAATACGACGCGCAGCGGAGTATTTTTGACGAATTTCGAGGTGTTTCATCTGGTGATGAAACACTGTGTCGAATGTTTGATATTTCTTCTCAAACAAAATCATTTTTGAAGGAGAAATTAAGGATGCAAAAATGAGCAGTGTTTCATCCGATATCCAAACACTCATTAAACATTAATTTCCTTTGAATTTTCTTTATGAATTATTAATGAGTTTGAGAAGGGGCTTTTCATCAACAGACTAAAAGATTGAATCACGTTCTTTTGCAGGTTAGACAGTAACAGAGGAAAGCACTGCTCTGTAGCTTTCATTTGAAGGTCACATTAAAGGGTAACATCCACAGAATCAAATTTATAAACACCCATGATACAGCATAGTAAACAGCACCACAGAAAAGCACTGCTCAGTAGCTTTCATTTGACTTGTAACACTTAAGGATTTCATTCACAGACACAAAAGTTAGAATTGAAATATCTTGTACAGCTAAACAACTCAACAGAAAGGAGAAGTAGAAACAACTACTAAAACCATTCACGGATTTTACTCAAATGGGATTTCATCTACAACTGAACTCTTTTTCACTGAGGGCATAGTAAAGCACTTTACAGAAAAACTGCTGCTCAGTATTTATTTAGCTTTCATTTGAATGGTCACAATTTAAGATAACATCCAACGACTCAAGAGTTAGAACCCCTTGTGTGGCATAGTAATCAGTGTATTACACAGAAAAGTACTGCACAGTAGCTTTAATGAAATTGCCACACTCAAGTTTTTCATTCACAGTCTCAAAAGTCAGAACCACTCTGTAAAGCATAGTAACAGACCCTCAAGAGGAAAACCTACCAATAACCATAATTTTAATTCTTCAGGATTTCATCCAGAGGCTCAAAAGTTACAGCCCTTTCGTTTTATTGTATGGGATAATCAACAGTACCATAGGAAGGAAAGCTAATTATACCATTCCCTTGAAATTCACCCTTCCAGGTTTGATTTTAGTTAATACTTGAACGTTAACAACCTTGAAACTCAGTACCACTTTGAACACCTCTATTTAAATTCTACTGAAATAGTCAAACTCTAGGATTCTGATGCATCATTTCAGAATGCTATCACCCAAAACTCACAAACAAAGCCACGGACTCCTCGTTACGTACATCATACAAATTCATCATTTTTTTAACACTGGCGATGAAGAACATATATTATTTTTTATCGATATCATTTATGTTACCATGTTCATGATCAGACTTATTTAAACAAAAACAATACCCAGCATGGAGAAAAAATGTTTAAAGGTGACGCATTCACTGCCGGCGTAAAACTCCGTTTATATTTTATTCATAAACAATGACTCTATTGCGTTCTGTGATTCCTGACTTCTTCGCAATACAAGATCCCTTTTTGGAGACTAAATTTCACAAATCTTCTCTAGGTAATTTTTTTTTTCTGTTAGGTACGATACTTTAAAAACAACAGTTAACTCATACCCGAACGACTATCCTAACGGTTTCTTGAGGTTCACGCCTGGTTGAAAGGCACGTTCATTTTCAAGCTGAGCTCCCTGATCCGGCAGTCAGATTTTTTTAAAAAGCGTTTGTAGCTGCTTCTATTTCTCATTTTGAAATAAACCCAATATCCCTTTTCAGAAAATATGTACCGTCAATGAGATTAGACCCAGTCGATCAGACAAGACAGCCTGTTTTAAGGGAAATTACAAAGAGGTCTAGCAGATGGTTATTGGACGACTGTTGATCATGGCAGCTATAAAATTGTACATCTTTTAATTGGCCGTCCGTACGAGGTAGCTTAAACCTTCTATATTTCAAGTGCTAACATTTATATGAGGCTGTTTTATACAATTTCTCTGTGGTAGATGATTGAACTTGCATTGTTCTGTCCAATAGTCGGCGGTCCGTGATCCATTGATTAAAAATTTTTAATCAATTTTTGTTTATTTTTGCTACAGTGTCTTTTACGACAGAAAGAGGGAAACGCGCGCTAGCTAGGAGCATAGCCCTTCAAAATATCTCAAAACACTATTACAATATCAAAGATTACCTTGGTGATAATTCCTTCTCGATAGTACAATCTTAAGGCTCGACTTAGCTTCCCGTAGTCCATTCCACCCCTCTGTTTGAACATTCCCCATCTTTTTGCTACTTCGTGGTGATTCAAGAACTGAAACTCTCCTTCCTCTTCTCTTCTCCAGCATATAATGGACTTGCACCTCTCATCAGCTAGAAGCTCTAACAAAAACTCCCAGAGATGAAGCATATTCTTATATTTGTGTTGTGGCCGCGTGGGGACCGAACAGGTCTGGACGGGGCGTGCTCCAGAGGGCTCGACATTGTCGCAGTTCGCATTGAGTTCCATGTCCTTCCTCAGCTTAAAATCAACTTTACATATAGTGTTCGAAGAGAAGCGTAAATGTGAAGAAAGACCAAACTGCTGATGTGAAGATACCACCGACAATACAAACACGGTCTTAAAACGTGCTTAGGTTCATTGCTATGCTTGTTTTGCGCCTGCGAGCACTCAGCTGACACGACCAAAAATGTTCAAACAAAGTAAACTCATTAATTTGATGTATGATATTGAAAGTCACTTGACTGGCCAAACGGAACCGATTTGACCCCAAAGTATGCCCATAACACAGAAATATCAAACTTATCATCTTTTTGTAATATGGCTGTTCTCTGCTAGGAGAATCGGTGATTGAATTAAACTATTGTCACCTGGTAACATTTGAAGTAGATCGTCACGCATCAACGTTATTTTTTAACTTTGTGACTTCCTGACGAAATATGCAACATAGCTGTCCCCTGCCAGAATTGGTGAAATAATATTAGTACAGACATATTAACACGTGAGGTTGAATGGACTATGACCTCACCACCAACTTAATGTTTTAATTTCGAGGGTTCCTGACGAAAAAATGTACTTCATAACGGCCTTTTTCAAGGTGCCTGGATGAGCTGGATAAATTTTATTTTGTTTATTTTTTGTAGGTGGGTGATATAATTTTATTGACGATATTTTTCGTAAGAGATTCTCATTCTTTTACTGTATCACCTATGTTCACACTACATACTGGATACCTTTTCGTGCCGACAGTAAAAGCCATCTGGTTTAGTACTCAGATAAACACCTATCCGATATGTGACTATGTACTTTAGAGATCGGCGATGCGCAGCTTTGCTCGGTTGCAGAAATCGCGCCTAAATCACCGTTCTTATGTGTAAATAGAAGTGTGGACACAGCCTTGATCACCGACACTGAAAAGAGAGATATTGTACCTTCTTGTCACCGAACGTGCCTTAAACACATCTCACGTGACACATGTAAATCGCTCACTAACCGTTATAACTTTCTCCTTGAGAGTAAGGTAAAAATTAGATTCTCTGTTTTTATAGTGATTTTCTCTAAATCGCCAAAAACAAAGTGATCTTACACGTGCACCCAACAGCTGCGCTTGTGCGGAACAGAACATTCCATTGAATTGTCGTTATTTTACAACTTCCACTCTATTGTAAGTCGTTAAAAAAACATCCGGTCGCTTCGAGTTAGGTCGTATAATTGAATCTAGAAATTATGAGCTAAAAAATTAAAAACCGGACAACACAGGTGATATAATCGGAATGATACTGATGGGTTTAATGATTGATACATCCTGCGAAATTTCAGAAACTCGGTGTCAGTGAACAGACGCTGGCCTATTGTCAGGAATGGAGTAGGAGCAATCCGGATGAGGGGGGTAGGGGTTGGGCGACGGGAGGGGGATGGGGTGTATTGTCCTGTGTTCTCTAAGAAAAGAAATTTGTTTTGGAAGCGGTAGATAGGGTTTAGTGTGCGCTACGATCATCATTATTAACACCTTAATCATAACTTCAGAATAGCTCATACGATAGTTTCCTTGTAGAAATAAATTTGCAAATAAATAAATGACAATATAATAAGAGAAAGAATCTGGCGACGAGATTATTATGGGAAGGAGTATCATTTTCTGATAACTGGTCAGTTAAACGAATTTATTGTGCAATTGAAATTTGAAAATGACTTTAATGGATGTAAGGGAATATATATTCGCAAGTTAATAGGCTGCTTAAGTTCAAAAGAAACAAATTGTTCTCATGCTGCGATGTGGGAAATGAAACACAATGGAATCAGTTTAAAGCTGACCGACGTTTTGAGTGTTATCCTTACGTCTAAACGAATCTTTCAGGTTTCAGAACTTCTGAGGAAATACCGTACTTTTGAGTACTTAAATCGGAATATTTTTTAATAACCGACGAATCACGTGGGCGCCGGGGTGTGAACCGCTAGTGTGTGTGTGAGGGGGGGGGGGGGGGTCTAGCGGCATACTAACTCAGAAATGTTTGAAATTTTGATGCTCGTTGTTCTTGTGTTCTGAGGGCGATTTCGTTCTACAATGTTCGCTTATTTTTATGCCTATTACTATTTGCGTGTTCCACATACAAGTACTCGATTTTGTTTTATATTGCAGGCGGTATATTTAAGTTTTCTGGGTGTCATTTTCAGTTAAGTTAACTCTGTTAGGTGTACTAGATTTTATCCTAAGAATTTATTTGAACATATAAAGACAGACGTCAAAATCGGGATTTTTCCTATCCCAATCGCATATTCGTCAGGATTCGGGATTTCCAAGCAAAATCTTGAGAATCCCGACGAGATCGGGATGGTTCATCAGTGATGTATAATGAGATTCGGTTTTTGATACGTAACAGAACCTTAAGGTTATTACGTATTACCACTGAGAAAAGATTGCATATGAATGTAATGTGCGGAAGAGTTCTGGAATTTGCTGTAGTTGTTATTAAATGTCTGCTCCAGAAAGGATGAACAACCGTTTTGGTCAGTTTTTTTAAAGGAAAAGTATAGTATAACTCCACCTCCTCTCCCCTCATTCACTCCCACCAAAAAAACCAGTGTCACCCCCCACCCCACCGAAAAAAAAGCAGCGTACCCTTTGAGACCAATAGCCCGTGCATGTTCAAGAGCCAACTTCCTGTTTCCTATCATGGATGGCACGTCCAACGTTCATCTCGACAAAACAAATTAAACAGTTGACTTCTCGTAATGACGTCTGAAGTTGATTTCGCCTCGTAAACTAGCAAGGCTCATTAAACCTGATTGTATCAATACATCTACTTTGGTTCTTAGTTCTAATTTGGGACTCATCTAAAATAATGTGGGCTCTTACTAATTTAAACAATTTTCATGCATTAATCTAACCCAGTTAACTTTTTAAGGTAAAAAGGGCTGGCCTCTAGCCCTCCCCTAGATATAAATGTAACATTTCGTTGTTATAAGTTCATAAGACTCGAAAGATTACCTCTTAAAAAAAACGGCTTTTTTAACCTGTACATTTCTAGAACACGTCACGGCGAGATGATTTGACACACTTTGAACTTATTCATCAAATTATACGGAGTTACCACAAAACCTCTTTAACAGGTTTTGCACATTATTATAATTTTCTTAGGAATTTAGAAAACGAAATTTGGATTTTTTGTGACTTCAGTGAAGTTTAACTGTGTATGCTTTGAATCCACGAAAATCTTTGGGAGACTATAATTATTCCTAGAGCAAAATTTTCGTGTTTAAAATGTTATTTTAAGCCATAATTAACCTTTGACTGTATATTTTTAATATTTTGTTCCAACACTGGACGTCAGTCTGGAAGTCGACCGAGGGCGATTGGTTGAGAGTTATTTAGGTCTTTCCAGATGATTAGTCAAGGGCTTATGACTTCCTAACCGCGGATATAAAAATTCAATTCGACAGTCCAAGTAAATACTAAGATGTACACTGGTGTGCAGGAAAAGCAAACTTTAGTGCAAAACACCACTGCAAGAACTTAACAAAATTATTTGAAGAGGTAAGGCGAACTGAACAAAGTTGCGAGAAAAAGTTATATAATATAAATATATATATATATATATTCTTAAATACCGTTTAATTGCTTTCACTTATATATTGGGGTTTTCTAGCACAAATTTATGGAATGCAAAGTCCAATTAACTCTGAAAGTGAATTTCATCCGGGCGTAGCAGCATTAGGTTCACTCGCCACAAGCAACACAAATTGGAGAAGACCAAGAGAGGATATCGGTTTCGTTCTATTTTCTCTGAAAAGGTCTTACTTTTTCTGGCTGCATAAGTTTTGTAACCACAAAAAGAGGAAAGATATACAGCCATAAGAACTGCAATGAGTACCCAAAAGCAATACTCCGATGATTATTAGTGTTTCAACTTTCCCAAGATTAAACTGACCAACAGCGTGTTACTGAAGACCTGTTGATTTAAGTTTTAGACTTTTATTAAAACCATGTATAAATTTCAATGTCTTTTTTTCAGTGAAATTCAAGAGCCAATGGACGAAACGTCAGAGCAGACTAATCTGCAATTACGACGAGCAACTGAACATGGCAGAAGACCAGGTTACAGAAAGCAGCCGCGTTTCAAGAACATCATTCATCTTTGGGAATTTCTGCTTGATCTTTTAGAGGACGACGACTGCCGTTCTTTGATATGTTGGAGCAACAAAGAACGTAAAGAATTTCAGCTGAAGAACCCTGAAGAGATAGCCAAACGGTGGGGTGCGGTAAAAAGAAGACCAGGAATGAATCACGAGAAGATGACTCGGTCGTTGAGATTTTACTATGCTCAAGGGATTATCCAAAAGGTATTGCATTTATGTCACTAGTAGAGCTTCATATGCTTGTTGTAGATATAACAGTTACTGCTTATTGCCAAATGTTCATGAAGCGAGCATTACAATTACATCAATCAATATTTTAGCTGTTCCGCTTAAAAGACGTTAAATTCTCGCCGAGAGTTTTATTCGAACTTAACATGCATTGCCTGCGAGTGGATGAAGCATATGTTTAAGAGAATCAGGAGATTCAGCACTCGGCAGCAGCTATTTTTGATAAACTCCCTGTAGCTATTAGAAACATAACTGAGTACAATTCCTTCTGAGGCACCTTTATGTAAGGAATCTTAAAAAACAAACCCAACTGTAAATATGTATATACTCTATATTTTTTCTATTATTTATATATATATATATTTTTATGTGAAAGGTTTGTGAACGGTTTTAACCCAGGAGTCATTTCTATTTTTGTATTATTATTATTATTATTACTTTTTTTTTCGATTTATAGTGTAGATATTGTAGATGAAGAACCTCACTTTGCTCGATACTCTGCAATAAACCATTATTATCATTATTATTATTATTATTATTATTATTATTATTATTATTATTATTATTTTGTCATAATTTTATTGATCAAAAAATGTGATATTTTTCAAACCGGTTATAAAGAAGGCTCTTGGGGAAAAACGAAAGAATACTGACACGAGTTTGTATTTATATACCTCACTAAAAGTAGGGATTTCACCTTTTTTAAACGCTGTAAGAGAATTCATATCGTTTCTTTTTTGGTTTTAGGTCAAGGGACAAAAATTGGTTTACAAGTTTCACAAACTTCCTTATAAATATCATCCGAGAAAGAAAACACATCAGCAAGAGAAGATTCGTGACACAGTAAAGGAAACACTAAATGAGAATGTAGAGTTATTGTCATCTAAACAACCTAGGCAGGTCAACAACATTTGCTCTGCCCTCAACTTTAGTAGTATGTCAGGAAGACGTTGGGATTGGTCTTTCGAACCCACGTGGTCTTCTCATTTTGCCTGTTGGCACCCTGTTATCCCGAATTGCCAATCATTAACCAGGACAACTCAGACTAGAATCATGTTCCCATCTGGTGGTCACTCACAAACGAACGTTCCTTCGTCACTGGATTTTGAACCAATACCTATAAAAACTGTCTGTCCAGTTTATTACAGATGTGGTTTAGCAGCTCCTAAATCAATTCCTGTTTCTGTAATAAAACAAACTGCGTGACTAGCTTGAATAACAGAGGATAGTTTTAAGAGCCTGTATGTACCAACGACACGAAGGCAACGAGAACGTCGCTTAAAAAGTGAATTTGCGTTCTTTTAGTCTTTATCACTATTATTCCTACCAATTTACTTTGTCAAATATAGGCCACCCTCCTTGAGTTGAAATCCTAGGGACCATATATATCCAAGTTCAGAAAGAGAAATAAAATTTCGTCGTTGCTTTTTTACAGTACTCCATAAAACGCGAATTGATTAAGTAGGAATTTTCACGTCGTAGTCGTGCAAAAACGGGCAGAAAATGTGCAAACAAGCGCGGTGCACATGCGAAGTTGTTGTTTTTCTGATAAAATCTGTTGTTTTTTGACGTTCTCGTTGCCGTCCGCGTCTTTGCATCTTAAAGTCCCTATTTCGAATGTTGCACAAAAATGGTGTGGCTATTGAAATGATGGATCTAATCGTTTTCGGTACAAAGAACTAATGAACGTGGTAATTAACTCTAACTTTTCACATTGTACCAGCAATTTCCTGTACCAAGGCCAGTCAAGCTGAAGCTGATTCATCCCTTCAATCTTAGCGACTATAATGCGATGCTAGTAAATATGCGTTATTACCCAAGCGTCGGGTCAAGATGGCTAGAAACTCACAGGAGGTGTCTGTTCTAATAAAACCACTAAAACATGCGTACAGCTTGAGAGAATGTTAGGCGCTTAACTAAAATCAAAAGGTATTTGTCGGAGAGTTGATCGAGAATATAGTATGTTAATAGAGGTTATAATAATGCGAAACCTACATCTTCAGTTTTTACTTACACTCATGATTGAAACAAAATGTCTCCAAAAACATTTCTTTTCACTTTGTCATTCCTTTTCGTCGCAATAGTATTGACCGTACGTCAGATTTCTTCCTGAAATGTTAATGAGTTGGTTAGCAGCTCGTATATATGGAATATGGAGAAATAAAAATTGGCATAGTTCCTATGCTTCACACGTATCAGTACGTTCCCACACATCGCATTACATCTTAGCACAAAACAATCACCACACCACATTGAATCATCTCACATCACTTTACGTCACATGGCATCACGTCATAACACCACATCACATCACAGCTATCACATAACATCACTTCACATATTACATCACCGCATCACTTAACGTCACATCTATCACATTACGTCACTTCACATATTACATCACCGCATCACATTAGATCACATCGTAGAACATCTGTAACTTGATGTCGCCCACATTACAGCTCATCACACATCACAGACGACGGTTCTGCTACCAAAGCCGAATGGTTTCAAAACCCTCCTCGATTTTAATTTTTCGCCTCTTATTGCCTTTAAGCCCTAGGGGGCTTTTCTTAAATGAGCTCCTAAACAGTGCTCCTTAACTTCCTTTCTAGGCCCTTGCAATCTTCAGTATGAAGCATCAAATCATTCGCTTGAAAATTAAGTGCTTGATAGGGGTCCCCTGTATAATATTCCCAAGACTTTGCCCTTTATAGCGAAAAAGTTTGCTCACCGGCTAGGGCCAAATGATTCCAAACACCTGTCTGTTTCCGACCATTGGCCTCGGTAGCATTAATGGCCTGATACGGTACAGGAGCTGATTTGTGCATAACCGCATAAATAGACTTCTTAACAGTGCCTGCGTGCGTGGAATCCTTAAAAGATAATTAAGTACGTCCATGTTCCAACC
>NC_133213.1:19692518-19845018 GCF_958299795.1 Porites lutea | reverse complement strand
CTCATAAACAGGAGAAAGTGGCTCATTTGGCTTAAAAATAACAGGAATTGGCCACGACGGCGTGATTTGATTGACTGAAGGGAAGATAATTCTGCTTCGATTGCTTCCACTTCCGGTAGAGCAAAGTAGTGGAATGTTACTTGGACAAGAGCACAAAGGGCACCTTGGAACGTGTACCACTGGCCAGGACCAGCTTTTGCTGAACGGAACGGTGGTTGGGGAGAAAGGCGAAGAAGGCTTTTCCTCGAAAGCACTGGTTTTCGAGGGAGATGGTGGCGTGACTAGCGTGGGAGATGGTGGTGTGACTAGCCTTTGCTCATGTTCTTCGTGTATACTTGCACTTATCTTGCTTGCGTGACGCGTGGCTCTAGTCACGCCAGGTTCATATTTGTAAGGGAGCTTGTTAAATTTGTACACCAACCTTTGCCCAGGGACCTGAGTAAAAACAAGTTGAAAAAATGATTAATAACAAGCCAATACGTAAACGGAAGATGTCCGTTTAAAACCTTTACCTAACTGATCAAAAGATCTCTAAAGTGTTTCAGTTTCACTATCAAGTTTTGTATCTCATTTTTGGTATTGATCCCTCGTCGATAATCTTGATTGAAGGTAAAGATTGTGAATTATCAACATTTTGTGCAAGATGTCGAAGTAACAAACCTTTATTGAATTGAATCTCTGTTCAGGAAGGATCTTTGTTGTTTCAAACTCAAGCAATGAAATGAAATTCAAGATTAAACTGACACCAGGAAAGCCTTAAGAGTACACGTCACTTGAGAGGCTCATCGATTCAAGAACAGTGTTTCATTATTCATCATTTCATTATATTGCCAAAAAAAAAGAAAGAAAAAAGGTTTAAACATTTAAAGCTTGAAATTCACCTTCTTAATTATTCCTTGTTGGTAGTAATATCTCAAGGCTCTGCTCAATTTCTCATAATTCATTCCCCTCTTTCTTTTCAGGAGTCCCCATCTCTTCGCCACCTCGCCAGGGTTTTTCAGTTTAAACTCTCCGCGTTCCTTGTTACTCCAAGTAATCAATGAGCGGCAGCTATCTTCTGCCAGTAGCTCCAGGAGATACTCCCACAGATGCACGATGTTCTTGTAGCGAGGCTCTTTAGCGCCAGGACTTGGTTGATCCTTGTCTTCGCACAGACTATAAAACTCGTTCGGCTGCTGGGGATTGGATTTTTCTGTTTCTTGAGCTGCTTCAACTAAGATCAAATAGAACGTTCTACTGTGAGGATTTGCTCTCAATGTCAAGTTTTAAGGTACCTCGGTCGGTTCTCTAATCGTGCCTCAGTTGCGGCTTTACAACTGTACTTTAACTTCGTATATATTCGGATTTACTTTTCAAAATACCCATCAAAACAACAGAATCTCTCTTTTTTGAATCTATTTTCAGTGTTCTAATCGCCCAATCGCCACCGCCGGAAGAGAGCAGTTTCCTATGATAGTCACGATTTTCAAGGCAGCCCACTCATTCACACTGCCTTAATTTAAGCAGAATAAAACTGCTTGAAGAGCGGTGTGGAGCAGTTTATGTGCGAATTAGAATCAGTTCAGAGTTGTTCTGCGCTCCCTACAAGCTATCCGGCCTAATTCATGTAACATGTTTTCGCAAACACATTACATATAGATGTGTTATGTAGCGGAACCTTTCAAAATGTAAGTAAATTTTCTACAAACTGTTGCAATCATTACATGGGAATTTGATAATGTTTTTAAATGCAAAGGTAAGAAATGCGTCCGACCGGTGCTATGTCAGGCCTCATAGGCTACGGAACCGTATCACTGGGTTAATAATTCCCTTAAAAAACTGTCGGCTCTTGCTCTTGCCAGGGGAATGTCCCTATCCCGGCTGTAATTACTAGGTGGGTAGGGCATAAAATATAAACATTATTGGAAAAGTAAGAAGTTAATAAGTACCTCGTCCGTATGTTGTCATTGAAGTGACCATGGTGTCTTCGGTCGCTAGTAAGTCCTTCTTCACTATGCAAACTTCACAAACTTCGATAATTGCAATTTGAAATTTTTGATCTGCAAGATGCCCTTTTTATATTCATCGCTTTGTCAGACAGGAAGTTCTAATTGTCATCCTGTTTACGAAGAGGGATGACGTTAGCATACTATTTTGTCACGCTAAGTAAACTTGTACATGACTGGCAATACCTAGATCCTTCGATCGAAACACTCCTTATCAAACCATTACTTGTAACTTTTATTCCTTTCATACTTGTAGCTAGAATCTTTTGAACCGAAAACAGAGAGTTTAACATGTACAAGAAGCCTAGAAGGAAGGTATCTTGCTAGTACGCATTCGACCGACCGGACTCGGTTATGTGAATGATGCTATATCATCAATGATTTTATCAAGTCAAGTGTGATGCTGCTGATAAAAATTGTGTTTTATTCGTTTTATTATTGAGCGGCACCAAATTTCGCAATACACGGGTAAAAAAATCTAGAAACGTTCGAATTTTCGTCAGCTAAAAGCTGTTTGCATTTTGATACAACGTAAAGTATGTTAAGTTGACGTCAATAGCGTGACATAGTGTCTGGTTATTTCGTGACAACTATAAAAAGCAGAACGGAAGAACTTTATGTTAATCATAGGAAGAAAACAAAGCAGGGAAGTTCTAAGAGTTCCGGATGACAATTTTTGAAAGAATTGAGTTCCTTTATTTTTTGTTGTTTAATTGTCCAATCGTAAGCATTCTACGGTGTTATAACATCCTCTCAAATTAAACAAGAGGACATTAATACTAAAATGTTTTATAATTTTCCATCATTATTAATATTTTCAAAAAATAAGTTGGATCAAAATAATTTAAATACATTTTAATGTCGCTCATAATCAATAAAAGACAATACTACTGAAGGGCAACATTTGTAAAGAAAAACGCACAGGGATCGTTGCAAAAGTATACCAATTTTATATTTTGGCGATTCATAACTCTGCATTTTGGTTAGTACAATTTTTTTTTACTATGGCAACCGGCGTTAATGTTTCGAAAATTTTAATTTCTTTATTACCCGTTAAGGGTGAGTATTTTTAACTTCTCCCCACTTTCTAGCTCCAATTAAATTAACAGCTCAATTGACCACTTTAACCTGTTTTTTTTTTCTAGCAATAATAATCATATTAAAAGTTTGCGAATGAACTTGATAACCAGACGAACTCACGGCTTTCTCTGTAGCTTTCAACTGTTTTACTTGACTAGGCAGCCTCAGGGTGTTTTTCAAAATCGATTAACAATCGCGTTTCTTAAGATAACACGTGTCTTTTATTAGATATCAAAGAATAGAACCTTGCGTCGTACTAGAGACAAAAGATATGCGATAGAAGATCCAACTTTTTTTCAGTTGGCACTGGAAGTGAGTGGGATGGGTTGTTTTCTAGACAACGCATGTCGTTCCTTAATAGGGGCAACGACACGCTTTCTAAGTCTCACATGAATTAAATTCCAAATAATTGGTCCAGTTTTGTTACGTAAGACTATACTCAAGCAAACAAACTTTTTCCTCTGGTCTGTTGCTACGGATGGCAGGGATCATGAGACTCACTGATGAAATTTGTTTGATATGTATATCTTCTTCACGTCTCCCAAAGTGCATTTAGCCACTGATTTTGTTTATGGGTTTAAGCATATAACTTCACTGCAGCATTGACATAAAACTTTACAGCAATATGCGCGTGACTTAGCCCCCTTTCATTGTTTTTAACTATTTATAAAATAACTAAGATAGTACGCGCGTTCTGATTGGTTAAAAACCTATGGTTTATTGTGCCGGTAAACTCATACTTTTACTACAAGTTATTTTATAAAAGCAATAGACCACACTTTCTATGGGTTTACCGGCGTGATAACCCACTTGTTATGTTGGGAGAACACTCGAAAAGCTTGTAAATCACGAGCCGAAGAAAAATACCAAGTATCCGCGTTACGGGCAATTTTAAAAATGGTCCTGCATGTTTATCTCTAAGTGCCCTTGAATAAACGTCATTGCTACTTTCGAACAAAAAAAAGTGTCACAAAGATATTGCTGTTTAGTTCAATTCTGATTACTTAGCACCTTTACCCACACAAAAAATGCTCCTTTGTAGTTATGACGAAGATATGAAACAAAGGGACCATCGTACGTTTCTGGGGAACTGCCCACACACCCTCCCCTAAGCCAACATAACGCTTAATTTTCACTTAGGGCAAAAGTTGGCTTAGGGAATAAAAATGTCAGGGAGCACGGACCATAACAATTATTTTGAAGATTTTTGCGTAGTATTAAAACGTGACTGGAAACGTTGGACCACTTCCTAATTGCTATCCGTAGCAACAGACGACAGAAATGAGTTTCGATGCCTAAATATAGTCATCAATAACATAACTGCAAATTTTCGGAATTTGATTGATGCGAAGACTCTTTTTTAAAAAAGTTAAAGATAGCTATTAGCGTGACAAAGCCCTTGCAAGCCACTTTACAGAATTTTTTTAATTTGTGCTTGTTGCAGACATTTTTAAATCATGCTTAAGAACCTGGAAGAAGGAAGAAAAACCTAGCTGTAGTTGCTTGTAAAGTGACCGGTAAAGATACTGATGGTAACATTTTTTAAAAACTGTTTACAAATCCATTTCAAAAATTACTACTCAAACGACAGTGAGGCTGACATTGATCAGTTGGTACCGTCAAGGTCATGCTCATTATACGGCCTTTAAGTAAATCATACCACTAATCAATTGTTTGTAAATGAGAAACACACTTCCCCATTCAAACAAAAGGGCTTTATCGCGCGCGCTTTATCCGTTTAGCAGCACATTTTAAATTTATTGTCTCATTTCGGGTGTCATTAAAATTCCTTGCCTTGTGCAGCAGCAGTAGATTTTTAATTTTTTTTTCTCAGTTCGGGTGTCGTTAAAATTCCTTGTCTTAGCAACGTGAAAATACACGTTTTAGGAAGTCTATTGTTACCAGTTCCCCTCAGGGCTAGGGTCATTATAACAATGAATACTTGAGAGGGGGCCACTCTATTTATATTGATTATGATAGCCGACCTTCTGAGACAAAGTCTAGTTGTCGGATATTAGGAAGCTATAAGCTAAACATAGAGGTTAAATAGCTCCTAAAACCTCTCATGGGAAGTCAGTTGTGGCTGATGGCCGGAAAGTCTATAGAACAAAGTCTATTCTGAATTTCCGTATAATATTACTGTACAAATAAAATACCGCACAAACACGCATTGAGCCATTTAATGTAAATGATAATCCAAACATTTCTGGAAGCGAACAGAAATGAATTCTTTTTCTTTATCTTTTTTATCCACAGGACGTGTTTCCGTATCTTGTAAACTCACTCCACAATGTCCATTTCGACACAGTGCGCTGTTCGGTACCGGCAATAGACTGAGAAACTGCGAAGGACTGGCACGAAAGCACACATGCGAAAAGGGAGAAACAGAAGTTAATTATGCCTTTGTTTTGGAGAGCTAGACTGCGCTAAAAATTCTTACCTTCCTTTCAAAACACCCAATGATTTAAATTTTTCAACAGTTCCTCGCCTTAATCAGATTGATATTAGTACAACACACACATACTATACTTTGTTTCATACACATCATTTTGCCATCTCCGCCCGCAAATAGCAAACGCTAGACGAGGCGGGCGGAGACGAAACGTTACAGCAGTTATAACAGATAATATTGTAAAGTAACTAAATAAACTATGTGGATAAATAAGAATTACAGAAAAAACAAGCTAAAGTTCCAAGATAAAATACATTAAAAGATAAAACGTTTGCGCGTGATTCTTGTCCTTTTATGAATTTTGGTATTTTTATTCCAAGTCAGGTTGGTAATGTCTAGTTCAGTCAGTATTTGCCATGTATGTAACTTTGAAGCTGACTTGGTTTGGCATGGCCCGGATTATTAGCTGCTTAGACCCAGCCAAAGAAGAAGTAAAACTTAACAGCGTACCCCATAGACTAAAGAAGATCGAGTATGATATGTTGCAGATATGTTGCATATAAAAATATTGGTGTAAAAGGATGTTTTCTTGACCCCGCGCAAAAAAATTTGAAGGTCTAAGTAAGCCAGAGGAAAAAACATTTAGATTTCCTGCCAGCCTGATGTTTCTACAAACGTGTTTGTCCTTATAAATAATCTGAGGGCAAATCTGCATCTGCTTACGAGATAAACTAGGGAACACAACTGAATAGGAAGCAGGAATCTGATGCCAACCAAGGAACTCAAAGTAGATGGTCCACTTCCTTTTTGCATCTGCTGAAAAAGCAGTACCGGCTTAAATAAAACTTGCTTCCAGCAGTCAAATATCTTTTCCGACATCGAAAATAACAGGAATTTTTGAAACTTTTCCACGCATTATTTCAAGGTGGTAGTTTAATAATTGGATTTCCTAGTCTCCAGTGATAACTTTAACGGAAAAGGATTCTACCGCACCAATTTTTGTGTACCCTGGTCCCCGAGGTTTTTCTTGAAATTTTCCTTCGTGAAAAGCTGCAAGACCTTCCTGTTTTACCCGGGTTTAATAAACAGTAGAACTTAACACAGCGTAATAAACAGAACCGAAAATGATAATGAAGAAATGATCGTCGCAGTGAACGCAATGTATGCAATTGCGCAAAGAAGCCTGAAAAAATAAAAAATTCAAAACCGAAAATAAGAACCACAAAGCGACGGAAACCATTTTTACAAAAAAACTTAAGATTTATCCACCAACTTATAAAAACGGCTCATTTCTTTAGTGGTCTTTTAAGGCCAGAATTTTGTAGGGGGTGTGCACTTTAAGCGCCACTGCACTGTACGCGATAAACAACACCAATGTAAACCTTGACCTCTTTGAATAAAGCATAGCTGTATAGGCACCCTTTTAGAGAATAAACAGTACCATTATATGTATATATATTACTGTTATTTAGGGGAGCTTGCATTACTGTGCTCGCAGACATGGCTTAATCCCGCTAGTTTCTATCCCTTGATATTCTCTCTACCTACAGCTACGTTACTGATCACCTCACTATATTGTGGATTGTTAACTGAACGGAAAACTCAGCGATCGCAGCGATTATTTTATGATTTGACAGGCTTTTGTCCAGACCACCAAAATCAATGCCGATTCAATGCCTTCTACTTTGTAAACCTTCGAATCCAGATTTAATGACATGAAGGCCTAACATCAGATTTAATACTAAACCACTTTTAAATTACTTTCTGCTTAATAACTGGACAAGAACAATTTTGCTGTCCGCCACGGATAAACAAGTTAAGAGATTATATTTAAGGACTACGATAAGCTGTGAATCAAACTAAGGTAAACAAAGCTCTCCGATCTCATATTCTCTCATGGTCAGTTCAATAACAGTCTCGACGCTTGTCCTCCCACTAAAAAAATATCTTGATCCCTTACCAAGCTTTCACGATATAGATTTATTCACTCCAAATAGTGTTTTTAGACAAGAAATCTGAGGACCTCAGCGCCTATATCCCAACCGTTAGGTGTAAGTATTACTCTCCACACAGCTTTTCCCAATTAAAAAGACATTTAAATATGTCTTCCAATTCAAATTCTAGTTTTTCATTTTTTCATACTTTACATCCGAAGCTTAAAACGTAATATGGAAAATTTCCAAACCCATCTATTAGATGAAATTAGTTTTTGCTTCAATATTTTAGGTAACACAGAAACTAGAATAAAAAATGCGTGTAATAATCTGGTTTTTTATCCTGCTATACCCCACTATAACTCGAACATGTGCCAGCACCACTTTCGGCTGGAGTGTTCCCACGTATATTGATGAGAATCTTAAATACACAATTATCGAAAATGTTCTAATGAGGCTTTTCAGGCCCTTTGGGTTGAGTTACACCTACCCAAACATGCAAATATAATATGCGGAGTAATAAGCGGTGAAGCAGCATAATTCCCCAGAGCGTTTTCAGGAATATTTTGATCATAGTTAACTATGTTTTGATCGATTAAACGAAAAACTCAGCGCCTCTGACAAGCAGATCTTTTTGAAGGGTGATTTTAATATTAATCACCTTCGCTTTTATGATTGCAAATACGCGCAAAACTTTATCTTATCCTTGCAAAGCTTCAACTTAACCCCGAGAGTGCATCATAACTCATATTCACATATTGACAACATATTTGCTAGCAATGAAGAAGATAACATAACAAGCGGTAATATAATCTCTGTTAAGTGATCACTTTTCTCAATTCTGTATTCTTAAATCTTCAAATTACCTCTTTGATCTCCAAAGTAAAAAAATGCTGTTCCGTGACTTCTTTAATTAATTCCTAAACGAACTGTCCCAACTTGGCCTGACTGGAGCAGTCTCAGAACTGAATGACGGAAATACCATATCGCCCACATCGCTTCAAAAATAAGTAAAACATTAGCATTATTGCCAGCCTTAGACACTTTGTACCCCTGAATACTTTACATCACATATACATATCTCTTATCCAGCCCTACTTATTGTATGGCACAGTCGCTTGAGGCCAAGATGCTAAAACGTACAAAAACAAAATTCTTTTTCTTCAAAAACGCGCCCTCCGGCTCATGTTCTTTGGTGACTACAATTCTCATGCAGTACCTTATTTTGTCTCCTCTAGCTTTATTCCCTTTGATCTAGTCTACTTTAAATCCGTTGCTATTCTAAGCCATGATATATCTAACAGCTTAACACCTACTAACATATCTAACTTGTTTTCTTCCCAATCTAATATTCATTCATATAATACAAGATCACCTTCAAGAGGTGACTATTATGTTAAACACTGAAAGATAGTTAGACAAACAAAGTCTTTTTCAGGATGTGGTAAAAATCTGGAATAGTTTACCTAGTGAAATGCGTCAAATGTCCGAAAATAGCTTTAAAATCAATGTCCACGACACTTTACTCCGAATACTTTTAGAAGAAAATGATTATTAATATTGATTTACCCGCTTTAATAACAAACATTTCCTGAAAACTCGGCTTCTTATATTTGCAATGTACATGATTGTAAACTTAACTGAATTGAATTTACTTTTATTTATTTACTTTACATATTTTACTGTTTTACTCTAGTCTTTCTTGTGAGCTATTTGTATATCTATATAAATCACATACATGTAACCACTGCTCGCCTCGACTAGCTAATCTGCTAACTGCGGGCAGTGGATATTGCTTTCTGTAAAATTAACTATAATTAACAAACAGTTGAACAGTTGAACAGCTGAAAACAAACAGATTCCGTGAAAGCGGTGCAGCTAAGGATGTGTAACACATATTAGAACTTTAAATGCCACCCACAGACTCTAAAGTTAAACACCTTGCTCAACAAAAAAGGTGTTATGTACAGGAAGGTAGTTCAGTTGTGCTGTGTCATCCGAATGGTCACGTTTCAGAATCGCATCCACAACCTTGTACAGCATTCACAGATTCAAACTTGTACAGCATAACAAACAGTACCACGGGAACGTACTGCTCAATAGCTTTCATTTAAATGGTCACACTTTGATTAGGATCAAGGTTAAATTTACCATTTGCACCAAAACGAAATTGCTTGTGGTTTTTTTAGGGGATGCCAAGGGCGAAAAGCAGAAAGAAGAAATGTAAAACATGGTTTCTCGTCCTTTTCCCTGCAACATTTACTCCCAGTCAGTTGCAATTAGAAGTATATTTACTAAATTGGTGGCGATTTTTAACTCTTCGTTCTTATTATTTTTTACCTTTTAAATCCATACTAATGTTGTACTTATTACATCTCGCCTTACCCTATCTTCGTGATTTTGTAATGCGCATTATCATTATCATTCCGAACATAATTGGTATTTCGTGGGAACATTCGTCAAATGTGCTCGGTATGTACTTATACGATTGAAACTTGAAAATAACCTTTGAAATGTTTACTTTTTCTGTCTCTTTCATTCTTCAGAGACCTTTCTCATTTCACATCTACAATACGTGATGGCAGTCAAGAACAGTAATAAACTGAACAAGCTATTAGTAACAACAGCGTAATTAAACCAAAGTGATTTTCTAAATAAGCCGGCAACAGTATTTTCGTAGAGCTGCAACCAGCAGTCCACTCCCAGCAATATTGAACTTCTTAGCTCTTTGAATCTTGAATGACCCCTGATAATTTTACCGCTATATAACGAAAGGACCGATCGTTCCATTTTTCTCAGAAATTTGAAATAGATCTTGTTAGCCTAAATATAAAATCGCCGATATAATGCAGAGAATGAGTGATAACAATACGAATTTGTAGGCTCACTAAAATCTCTGATGAACTGCACACTGAAGAGAGACAATAATTAAAGGAGAACTGAGGGTTCTGCAACCAGAAAATGCGACGAATCTTGTTATTAAAACCATTGCTCGTAGAGATATCAGCTATCTCGCGTGCGGGCGTTTTTTTTATTTAGTCCCCCGTGCTAGGATCAAAGGTCCGTTAATTTTATTCGGCGAGGCAAAGAAGAAAGCTCATTTCTATACCCGGAGACTAACAGCGAGTGTTTTGTTTTGTCTTGTTTGGTTTTTATTTTTTTTAACTACGCCAGCATTTCTGATTCTTTGAACGGGTCAGCTCATATTGGAACTGAAATATCTCATCAACGCAAACACACATTTTTGAAGTTATACCGTATATAATTAGTCATGATTTAACGATTATAGTGAAAGTGAAAGAAGCATCAGCATTAAAAAAGAATATGGCGGCTTATGTACTCGGAAATGTTTGCAAAGATAGCTCTAAGCCACATTGGAACGCAATACCAGTTGGACGTCGTAAGCGTGACGTCGTTATAGGTGTGCTGCAGACTGGTGATAAAAAATAACATGAAAAGTTTTTTTTTGTATTGTGTGTTTTTTCCCTAACACGCAGTTTTGTCGCCCAAGCGTCACCATCATCATATTATCACGTTCTTTTGCCACACACATTAGGAAACTCTAGGTATGACCTCGAGTTCGAGGTTGAGTACGTCAGTACAAGTTTTTGGATCCAATTCGATTCCTTCGCATTTTTACAGTAAAAACTGGCATATAAGAACCTAGAATTAGCGAGGTAAGGCTGGACAGGTTCTTATATTTTAGGGTTGTTTTTCAGAATTCAGGCCGATTAGGTTCTTTTGAAATAGGTTCATATTTTTCAGATGTGTCGTAGTGTAACCATTAGAATAAATATTGTACTGCTAGCACATAATTGTTTATGGACAAAATTTAAACCTTGACCTCTTTGAATTAAGCATAGCTGTATAGGCACCCTTTTAGAGAATAAGCAGCGCCATTATATGTATATATATTACTGTTATTTATAGGCGAGCTAGTATTACTGTGCTCGAAGACATGGCTTAATCCCGCTAGTTTCTATCCCTTGATATTCTCCCTACCGACAGCTACATTACTAATTGCCTCATAAATATTGTGGATTGTTAAAAGAAAAACTCAGCGATCGCAGCGAATATATTATGATCTGATAGGTTTGTGTCCAGACCACCAAAATCATTGCTGATTCAATGCCTTCTAGTTTGTTAACCTTCTAATCTAGTTTTAATAACATGAAGGCCCAAAATCAGATTTAAAACTAAACTACTTTACTTTCTGCTTAATAACTGGAAAACAAATAGATTCCGTGAAAGCGGTACACCTAAAGATGTGTAACGCATATTAGAACTCTAAATGCCATCCGCAGACTCTAAAGTTGAACACTTGCTCACCAAAAAATGTATTATCTACAATGTTATACTTATTATATCTCGTCTTACCCTATCTTCATAAATTGTAAATGAGCATTAATAATTCATTCCGAAATTGGAATTTCATAGGAACGTTTGTCAAATGTGCTAGGTGTGCACTTATACGATTGAAATTTGAAAATATAAACTTTAAAATGTTTAGTACTTTTTTTTGTCTCTTTCATTTACTTAGAAAAGACCTCTTTCTTTTCAGATCTACAAAACGTGATGGCATTCAAGAACAGTAAAAAAAAGCAAGCTATTAGTAGCAACAACGTAATATACCATTCCGCAAAGTGATTTTCTAAACACGCTGGCAACAGCATTTTCGTAATGCTGCAACCAGCAGTCCACTCAGCAATATTGAGCTTTTTAGCTCTTTGAATCTTGAATTAACCCTAATAATATTACCGCTAACGAAAGGACCGATCGTTCCTTTTTTCTCAGAAATTTGAAATAGATCGAATACGATTTCCTTCTTAGCCTAAAATCGCCGATATAGTCATTGGCCGAGCATGTAGGCTCACTAAAATCGCTGATGAACTGCAGAAGAGAAGCAATAATTAAGAAGAATTGAAGTTCCGCAACCAATTAGGTTTTAATTAGCTTTTTCCTGAAAATGGGATGAATCTTTTTATGAAAATCATTTCTCATAGAGATATCAGCTTATCTCGCGTGCGGGCCGCGTCTCTCTTTTTTTTTTTATATATCAAATCCCCCTACTCGAGGACCAAAGGTCCCCTAATTTTTTGCGGCGAGACAAAGAAGAAAGCTCATTTCTATACCCGCCTTTGTTTTGTTTCGTCTTTTTTTTCTTTTTTCACCACGCAAGCATTTCTGATACTTTGAACGGGTCAGCCCATATTGGAACTGATATATCTTAGCAACACGAACATACATTTTTGAATTTATTCCGTGTATAATTAGTTTTGATTTAAGGATTATAGTAACGGTGAAAGTAGTATCAGCAATAAATTACAACGGAGGCTTATGTACTCAATGTTTGCCAAGACAGCTCTAAGCCACATTGGCATCAGTCATACAGCTGCATAACAAAAAAGTCTCTTTATGGTCTCTGGTCAGCCACAGGAAAAGGCAAAGAGTTCCAGAGCCAGAACCTCGTACACCCCCTTGTTCGGCCTAAACGACCATGCGCGCGATCCTTTAAAGGGTATGGTGTTTAGGGTACTCCGTCTTAAAACAGGGTATATGATTTTACTATTTGGCGTCTCAGATGTTTTGAAAGAGTATGAAAGTTGGAGATGAGAGGTCTACATTTGTGGCACCAATATATTTTTTTCCAAAACAAATCTAATTCCATGATGTAAGTTTAAACAACTGATGAGATTTGTACGCGAAACGAAATGATCCTTTGGTTGAATTCTGAAGTTCAAAAGCCAACTGAAAATTGCGTTTTTCGCTGCCGTCAATCATCTTAACGGAACTCTTAGGAGAAAAAACTTTACTTTAACGGGTTCAAAAGGTCAAGGTTTGTGATTTGTGATTGGTGGATTTCGATCCATTTCGTGTGTTTCTGTGTTTCAAGGTTCGTTGCTTGTGATCGTAATTATGATTGACGGCTGCGAAAAACGCAATTGTGAAGGCGGCTTTTGAACTTTAGAGTTCGTATGTTTGTGAAAAGCGCAGTAAAAATAATAAAAAAATATTCATATAGCGCTTATTACTTTTCAGTACTAAACGCTGTTTAAAAATCCATATAAAAAATAAAAATCCTAGATTAATTAACATGTAATTTTTACATTGGAGCAGAAACAAAAAATAAATAGGCAGATCGTTCCAGAGTATAGGGGTAATGACTGAAAACTCCCTCGGAGACCGTATGTCTTTAAGTTATGGGGTTCAAAAGCATATCGCCACTTGTCAGAAGATAAGCGGAGGCACCACTACCAATATGGTATCTTAATTGTCTTTAAGTTACAAATAATGAGGAAAGCGAAATGAGCGATTTTTGTCCGAAAAATTTTTAAGACTCTTTAAAAAGTCAGGGTTTGAAAGCCTCGGTGGCACACCTCTACCCACGCAAACTTCCCGCTAAATTCACAGTTAAACGTGCTGGAATTATTCGCAGCAGATGTTAATTTTGACTTCCACAGTTCCAATACTTTAATCTCACCATGAATCGACTAAATGAAAATTCCAATTATTTTATCCAACATCGGGTCAGGGAAAAACAATGAAATATCATCAATGAGCTGCTTAATCAGCTCTTCGACTAAAGCCAGTTACTGCCAAAAATGGCTGAAGCTTACGTAACTGATTTTGAGTCCAATATGTATTTTAAGATACTTCTTGAGGGTTTACTTGAGTCTCTGAATAAAGTTCTCGAGTTTAAATATTCCAATATAATCTGCTGCTTAGTAGCGTTTTTACCACTGACATTCCTCTTAAACTGTACAAGCCTTCTTACAACTTTTATGCAACGAGCTGATCGTTACAGACAACATTCTTTAAAAATTTTGACTAACAGACGTATAGGAAACATTTGAATATTACCGTTGTTCATCAGAGACCCCTAGCCTCTACACCTTATTGTATAACAAGCAATGACCATCTTTTCTAAATACACAGTGATTTCAGGGAGTTATAATAATTGCTCTAGTGGGGTAATTTAACTCCTTACAGTGGAGTTTTTTTTTTTTGGGGGGGGGGGGGGAATTATTTTAACACCAAAAAGGAGTTTAAAGAACTCTTTTTCTGGAGTAAATGTCACTCCGGGTATTGAGGAGTTAAAATAACCCCAAAAAAGGAGTTATCCTGTACCTAAAATTTTTACTCCACTTCCAGAGTTAAAGTAACTCCAAAAAGAGTAAAAACATCTCATGTACCCCATCAGTTTTCGGAGTTTTTTCACCTCCAGAAAGAAAGATCTCTTTTTCAGGAGTAAAAATGACCCCAGATTTGGAGTTAACTTAGGAGTTAAAGTAACACCATAAAAGGGGTTATCCTTTACCTAAAACTTTTACTCCTTTTTTGGTGTTATAATAACTCCCTAAAAATTGCTGTGTACAGCTGTAGCAGTAGTATAAAACTCAGCTTTGCAGTAGACTATTTATTCGAACGTGTGTTTAGGGTGCCCTGGGGCAGGAAAGTAGAAATATTACTTTTCCCGAGACGTCAATTAACAAGACACTGCTATTAATGGGCGAGTATGAGGAGAACTCGCTATTAAACTTTGCAGCTCCACGAGTATGCGTGGAGGCGTATTTTGTTTATGTTAACTTTCAGCCACATTAGTACCCGCCTTCTAATCTTATTGCTTGCTTGCAACACAATATACTACAGCTTGAATTAAGAGTTAGATAGTAAACCTTTTTCCGAATATTCAATATATGAACAAAACACAACTTTAAACAATGAAAAAAATTTGAATCCTATTGAAATCATAAGGTATTGTAGCTTCTCAAGTATTCGCGTCGACTACTTCAGTTTACTTCTCCCAGGATTTTACACTTTCAATTGGTTTGGTATTGTGGCAGCTGGGTTAAATCGAAATTTATTGACAAAAGTTCATTAAATTTTCAAGTTTTTTTCATTTTAGTTTTTTAATGTATTTTAGTTGTTGCATTTTAGTTTAGTTGTTCTAATTTTCAAAAGGGCCCTCTTTGATATCAGCACTTCATACTAACCCTGAGGTTGCTCTGGCCGAAGAACATATTATCATAATAATATTTCATAATGATAATAATAATATAATTATTATTTTTATTATAATTATTATTATTATTACAGTCATCATCATTAATCCACTACTTGAATCACAGTTATAGGCATTACAGATGACCTTCTGGAACGTGCATGTCGGCACGGACTGAGGAACTTGTTTTATCATTCCGGCTTCCGTCTCAACATTTACAATTTCTCAAGAAGGCTTCCGTCCGAATTCCTGTTTATATAGTACTTCCCAATCCCTTCCCTAAAGGAGTTACTAAGTTAACCCTTACTTCAAGTTTTGTTTGATACGTCCAGTTACTGCAGAGAGGCACGTCTTTCACAACAACAAACCGTTTTCCAGATTTGAAACAAAAACCCAGGCTTCTCCAAGATTTCTCAACATGTTTGAGGAAAATTCCAGCTTCGATGAAAGTCGAGGTATGATCTCTATGCTGTATTAATTTACTTTGTTTGCCATGCAAGACTTAATAATTCGCCGGTTATAACAATTTCAAACAGATTCTATCGATACTAACTGGCGAGTGTCCTTTATCATACCTGTGTGTCTTTGTACCAGCGGGCTCTTAGTAAAAAGGCCATCACAGAAACATGCATGCTGTTTTCGATAAAGACGAAAGCAGACATATATATCATCTAAGAGAAAACGTTATTCAATTTCAGAACTGTAACTACGTATACAATCAAGTTCATCCTAAAGAAACCTCACGATCATTTATCATAGTCTGGGATTAAAATTTCATTTTAAGTAGTATCTTAGAAACTCGAAAAATGGAATTCGTTACTGAACTTTGTACTGACCGGCTTTTAGTTTGAGACTCAGCCGTGTGGACTGAATATTAGTCATTCGCCGTTTCTGTTATAGGTTTTTACTGGTAGGACATTCAGTCATAGACAGTGCGCAGATAAACAGTGTCCGCAAATCGGGGTTGACGACTGATATGAGAATTTATTGAGACCCGGGTCACAGGAAAATGCCGGCGTTGTCCTTATAAACCGGTGTCTGTGAACGTACATGTATGTCTTGAGCTTTTGTTGGGACAAACAAAACTGTCCGAGAGACACGGGTGTCCGTATTAAGCGGTTATCCTTAGAGGGGTTTTCACTGTATTTGGGGGTGAATACTAGCATGGAACTGCCAGCAAACAAAAAGGACTTAACATGTTCTACTACAGTTGCTTGTTATAGCGTCAATGTAGCAGGGGCACCCAACGAGAATATAGTTCAAAACTACTTAACATAGCATTGTTGAACGTATTTTAGTATTCAAACGGTAGATATATATTTTTATCCCCTAAAAACTTTTCATCTGTTCGGATTTCCTAGCTGAAAGTCTAGTGATCCGAAAATTATAGGGATATTAAACTTACCTTCTCGAAAATTTCAGCCAGGAAAAGGCTCCCGAAAATTCTAGGTGGCCTTTTTTAGGGTCAAAATCCGTTAAAAATGGGTAATTATACTATTTTGTAGATGTTTGAAAATCCTAGGAGAGGCAGGCAAGCAAGAAATTTTGCAACAAATGCTCCGAAAATTCTAGATCACAAATCGTCTTCCGAACAGATATTTTCCCGAAAATTGCCGTTGGGTGCCCCTGATGTAGGGAAAATGGAAATAAGGGAGAAGTAAAAATACAGTTACAGTGGAATCCGGTTAATACGGCACCAATAGGACTGCCATTACATTACTACCAAGACTTGCTATGAGGCAAGACATGGGCCATTCATTCTAACGTGTGGTACAGTGCAACCTCGATATAACAGAGGGCCCGAAAGGACTGACAAAATTTGTTCTCTATAAAGAGGTTTTGTTATACAGTGGAACCTCGATATATCAGAGGGCCAAGAGACTGACAAAATGTGTTTGCAATAACAAGGTTTTGTTGTACAGTGAAACTTCGATATAACGAAGGGCTGAAGGACTGACAAGATTTGTTCGCTATAACGAGGTCTCGTTATATCGAGTTCTTTTCCGTACATTTTATTGATACTGGGGTAAAGAAAATTGTTTGTTATACCGAGGACTTCTTCGTTGTCTGATCGAGGTTCCACTGTATACTAGCTAAGTTCTTATTTACTTCATTTACTTTAAATGTGACCAAAATTATTCTTTCAGCCATCATTTCCGTCAGGAAGTTGTATTAAGTCACGTGTGAAAAAAAAAACATTAAAACAATACTCAATAGACCGGTCTTTGAAGTATGTTTCAGATCTCATAAAAGAAACTGTCAATTTGTTCTCCTCACTGAAAATTGCCAATCGAGACGTTATGATTGGAAGGAGCAGACTGCAAGAAGTTTTTGCTGCTGGAAACAGTTGTGGAGATATCCTCATGTCGTTCTAGAACATTCAGATAATGATTTACTTATAATACGAGAATAGCTATTGTCAAAGCAAATTATAATCAAATTCATGACAACGCACATAATGAAAATTGCTTGCTAGTGTTAGCCAACATCCTGACTGACAGGAAGCGATGTGTATTAGATTTTTAAGTACTGACGTCACGATGTATGAACAATTAACGAATGATCCAAAGTAAGTGACAAAGGACACGACTAATCGTATTTCACTTAGTATAGTTCCAATTACTCCCCAACGACCAAGTTGTGATCGGTAATAAGTGTTAAGTGAGGACAAGTGAAATAGATAGCAAACAATCAGTTTTGAGATTAAAACGGTTCAACGTCGGTCCAAATTTTAATGGCAAACATTCGAGTCTATTAAAAGCGTAGGAGTAATACAAAAACAAGTGAAGGTCACTCTGGAAGGTCCGGGGCCGATAATATCGATAAAAAAAGAAAACCAGTACACTTAACCTTCTTTAAATAGATATTATGTATCGAAACTGCTCGTTATTTTGTATCCTACGCTCTACGCCTTTTGTTTTGGAAGAATAGAAATAGAGACAAAGAAAAGCACCCTTGTTCGCGGGGAAATGGAACCACCTGAAAATTAGATGGAGAATCAGTTTTTTTTCCTTTAATTCTTAACCAAAAAGATTTTGGAACCAAAGGTTGATTAATCAATTTCAAAATCTACTATATCGAATTTATACATCACACTTAGTGTGTGGCTATATTCAAATAGGATACAGCAAAGAACCGCTCAAAACAGTGGCGGGGTTGTTCTTAACAAGATAGTTTTTACATTCCGTTGTTCCTGCCTTGAAATTTTGACAATAAATCGCGTAGTCTCCATTGAAAGCTACTTCTTCTGTTTTGAACGGTATTTTCCAGTAGTTTCAAAAGGCTTCGATACCATTTCGATTTGTGGGCGGAGAAATCAATTCAAAATCCATAACCACGATATGTGTCTGTTTGTGTAATTTGTATCACGCCCACGTTAATATCAGTTCCACCGCGGGCAAGGCAGCTAAGAAGTTTTAGTAACGGGGAAAACATGTAACCGTGACACATGAAACCATCAAATTTAAATGCCTGACTGGCATTTTTCTCAACTGCACCAGAAAGTGGAAAATACTGTGTGAATTTCGTCCACAAACTCAAAAGATTAGCGAGGTAAATAAGAACATTTCAGGAAAAAGCTCGTGACTTATTTCTATTCCAGTCACGGAGTGACGTTGTGCAGGGTCAAGGATAAAACCGCAGTAATGTGACGACAAATGCAACATTCCATACATGAAAAAAAAGAAAGAAAAAAAGAACATTACGAGTTTTGCTTTTGGTGGGTCTCAAGACCTCTAGTAAAAACCATACGACTAAGCCACATTTTCAAACTCCGAATCCTATATTCTAAAGACTTGAATCGCGCTTGTGCAGTCACACCTATACCCTAAAAGGGAGTTAACTCCATTAAGTCCATTAAAGGCTCTCTCGTGCTTGCGTGTCGACGTTACTGGAAACTGTACATGTGGCCCGATGTTGCCTTCGACGTTACGCTTGTTTTCCCTGACTAATGGACTGCAACATTAGCATGTTTTAATAAAACAACTTTAACGCTCTTTATAAAAAGTTAAGGCGTTTTTTGTGACGTCACGAGTTTCTCGTGACAGGTTACATTTGCTCCAAATGAGCCAAGCACCCCTGAGGCGAAAATTACTTCCAATAATCTTCGTGAAGCGGGAAGACTTCATTGATAAAAGAACTCGCTTCTCCAAAAGTCCGCACTTGGAAGAAACTGTGGCTTACGGAGGGCACGCTTAAGGAGGTTCCACGGCATAACGAAATCCTGATGTCATCTTTTGAAGGATTCGGTCGAGGTAAGAAGCGGTTTCTGGCGCAAGCAATGAGCAGATTCCTAAACTAATGATGAATCCAAGAAACTACAGTATGTTCGGTTGATTGATACAATAATGTGCACAGCACCCTTGGCAACACACAACGGCCACCTTGGGGGACAGACGAAAGTGGCCTTTGTAGAGAGGTTTAAATAAGAGTCAATGTATAGACTGTCCGCCAAAAAGTGGCCGCTGTAGAGAGATAGCCGTTAGTATAAGTTCGACTGTATTTCAAATTCCCAATAGAAATAATATTTTCGTATTTTGTTTCCTCCGGAGACAGGACTGCTTTCCGGCTAAACAATATACCCTTTCTACGAGGCCCTGGCAGTGGGGGTCCCATGTCGCCCGTCTGAATTTTAAAACGTCTCCTGACCTTGTTTGTAAATGCTTGTCGCTTATTGTCGGCTTTGCCGTCACTGTCGCAATTTGGCCGAGGGAGGTTGTCTCTTGTCGCGATTTCATTTTACGCGCTGTCGCTACTTTTTGGGCCATGTCGCCTGTCGGAATTTACCCTGGCAGGGACAGTCTACTACGGGTGTATCATCTCTAGCGTTTGGACCAAAATCAGTTGATAATAAGAAGGGCTTCGTTTTGTACTGTATTAACACGTATCAGTTGGGTGTCAGTGAAATAACTACTTATTTCTGTGTGGAATGGTTCACGCACTTTTGCTAAATTGAGATTACATAACTTACAAAAAACATTATTTGTTTTGTCTAGAAATCAAAATTAAAGGTAGAAATATATAACAAAACACTTGACCTATCCACATTCATTAAAAGCTATCATGCAACAACGTAAACTTTCAAAGGTTATTTACGAAATTAAACTCGACTTGCGTATAAAAATAGTCATACAAATCGATAAAAATATATAGTTATATTAGCTATGACGCGAACATAAATCACTTGTTGATCCATAATTGCTGATCAAGCAGGTTGCTAATTTTCCCCAGAGTTTCTTATTATAAACCACTATACCAGTGACGTCCTTGTCAGCCGTGTGCGAGTTCTAGATCGCTAGCATGCTTTTCGTAAATTCCTGTATTGATTAGCGCTGTTTAAGCAAAGATTGCCTTTCTCAGATTGCCGCCCGGCTTTGTTTCTCAAAGAGCTGAAATGTATTGTGGACAACGTTTTCGGAAGCGATCAACCTTTGTATTTGCATGATCTCTCCCTGTTTGTCAAGGTTACGTATTGCTAATTTTTTTCCGGAGTTTCTTAAACTACCAGTCTTCATTGTTACTTATGTGCGGGCCTAGCTATAGAAGTCTTGAATGATTTTCAGAAATTTCTGTTTTGAAGCGCTGTATAAGGAAAGTCTGCCTTCTCAAATGGTCGCCCTTTAGTTTGTCAAAGGGCTAAAATGTATTAAGGACAACGTTTTCTAAAAAGATCAACCTTAGTATTGGCTCTTACCAGCTTGCAACAAGGTTACATATTTTCTACCTTTCAGCTTCATCTACAGGATCAAGCTTAGACGGTAGTGTTGATGAGCTTAATGAACAAGGAATACCCAAAGGCTTGGAGAGTAGACGAGAAACCCGATTCAAGAACATAGTACACTTGTGGGAATTCCTGCTGGAACTTTTGGCAAATGAAAACTGCCGTTCACTAATAACTTGGAGCAATAAGAGTCGCTGGGAATTTAAGATAAGAGACCCAGACGAAGTGGCAAAAAGATGGGGGCAGTATAAGAGAATAAAGAAGATGACATACGACAAGCTAAGCAGAGCGTTAAGGTATTATTACACGAAAGGAATTATATCAAAGGTACGTTTGGTTGCAAAAAAAAGTAGCACTGAATCATGATACCACGGAGTACTAAATCGGCTGAATATCACTGAAGATCATGTTGTTCTAAATTGTTATCCCAAAGTTCAAGTTCAATTATTCACACTTATTAAGTTACAATACAACAACAATAAGAAAAAAAAAGAAGTAAAAACAGAGCCAACTATACGGCATTGAATTAAACATAACAAAAAAAAAAAAAGTGCGTAGCAGCCAAAGGAGCCGTGATTTCGAGTTGGCTACTACCACAGAGCGGTTACAAGTGGGTGGAGTACGCGTTAAACTCTCCACCCGTCATCTTGAACCATGAACCATCCCCAGTCATGTTTGCAGATTTTTCGTGGTACAGCACAAAAGATACTAAATTCGATGTTGAGTATCACAGATTCGGAATATCCTGTAAAAAAAGAACAGGTTATAATACCAATCCGAAGATATTTTTGAGTGCGAAATTTTGTAATCAAAAAAGGGAGGCTGAACACAGTTTCCCTAGAAATGCTTTATCCCCTACCGTGCACTTGAACATCTTTTAATGAGGACATGTGCAGCCGACAAGCTTTTAAAGAAAAAAAGTGCGAGGACGAGCTGAGGAAATTGTCCAGAAGTTGTCATTAGAATTGTTTCCTGTTTTCGTCGCCTTTAACAATAGCGCTTTATACTATTACTAAAACACCTTAGATCCCCCGCGTGACTCAGACAAACTTTGCATTCTTTTCCAAGGCTTTGTATGGGAAACATACGTTTCCGACACGAAAATTGTTCAAAAAATTCGCAGTGAGCTTTTTTAAAATGTTTTTTGAGCATAATTCCAATATATAAAAGGCAGTACTGCTATTGGGTGCAAAACCTGGTCTAGTAACTCGAATAAATGGTTAAAATCAGAAAATAAAGTCACTCGATCAAAGAAGGCTACTGAAATCGGATCCCTAGCTCTCTGTCTTAGGCAGAAAGTACCGCTATGCACTGAAACATGACATAGCATTATTGGCTGTGTAATACTCCAAAACCGAAATTGCTAAAGAGAAAATCGAGTTTGGATGTGCTTCTAGCAAGCCTGTGACAGAATATCTGAGGTGAAAAGCACACCAATATTAGCACAAACCGGAAATTTTTGTTGTGCGGCCAGGTAGACCATATGAATCTGCGCCAAATACTTTAGTAGTTTATATCTTGTAGTACTAAGTAGCGTAACATAAGCATTCGAAAAACAAATTGAGGAATCTTTGCCTATAAATTTAACCAAATGCACCGTTTCACGCACGGCTATGAAGCCCTACTCTCCACACATTTTAACATAATTTTACCCACAGCATTAGGACGCCGCATAAGAAATAAAACCACTCATCTGTACAGTTTTTTCCACGTTTAACGCTGTCTTGGCACGAGTTGATTATTTTCACGATATTTATTATCGAAACCAAGCTGGATTTTGTTTCCTTTAACGATAAACATCTTCAAAGACGACGAAAATTTGTTGCCGAACATGACTTTCCCATACTAAACTCTTACACTGGTCAGGTTTAATGTCTGAGTCACAGCAGGGACCAGAAATTTGTGACGTCATTAGTCGAAAGCGCTCTTGTAGCATGATCTCAACGCGCACAAGTCTATTGGAAGCAATATGAGAGCTCTTGTTTTGTTAACTTTCAAGATAGGCGATGTAAATAAACGACAATCTCTTAAAATCTACACCTTAAAATGTGACGAAATTTGGTAGAAATAATGTTTCTTTCCCTTTCTAATATAATCAATGAAAGCCTCAAAACAATTCTAAAACTTTTTAACAATTTGGTTAAGTTGTTTTTGCGTAAACCTCATCAATTTTGGTTTGTTTCAGTTCAGTTATCCATGTTGCCTTGGCAACGATAGAAATTTTACGTTCAATCTTTTAAAAGTAATAGATGTATTTTGTCTGTGTCATATTTCAGTGAAATTTATGCTAGCACCAAGTCTTAAAAACACCCCAATGTTTGGTATTAAAATGTTCCACAACGTATCAAACTGTGTTCGGCCACCTTAACATTTTTTTTTTTACTTTTAGAGGGAGTCATGGTGGTAGTCTTTTTTAAAACTTTGGTCCGGGGCACAAATCCTTCTGTCTTAGAATTCAACTGACGTTCCAACAGTTCTTTTGCATACTGGCACTTCTTGCTTTTGGGAATTTACAGCTTGATTAAAAAATAAAATGAATCGGTAAAACTTTTATTTTTTGTGTTGAATTGATTCTGGTTTTAACAAAAAAAAAAGCTGAGAGAAAGAGAGATACACCTTGAAAGAAATATCGAGAAATGTTTTGTCGTTAACCCGGCTTTTTCAACAGCCAAGGGCATTAGTTAAGTTACTTCTTTACGTCATGCTCGAATACTTGTTTATTCCGATGTACGGTATACAAGGCCATAAAGCGGTGCAAGATCCAGGGCCACTCATTTGGGGTCAAGCAAGTTGAATCAGTAAAGCCTCCTTTATCACTCGGCTTTTATCTTATACTGTTTTTAATAAAATACCTGGATATCTTGATGCTTAGTTCGATATTCATGTGCCTTTGAATGATGTAGATCACTGTAGTTAAGTGTGTCTAAGAGCTTGTGTGCACGCACACCAAACGTTCTACAACGGTTTCTATCACAAAACTGTCCTCGGTGATGTTTCGTAGTGAATGTCACCACAAAATATCAGATGGTTGAGCCTACTCTTATCTCCCCCCTCAATCTTACTGAAGCCGAACCCTTGACTTTCTCTATATTTATTTGCGGCCAACGAAGGCTCGGAGACATGACTTTCTTTGCTGTAAACTATGGTGTACAGATAGGGTGAGCCGACAAAGTTTATGAATCAAACAAAGTTATGTTATGAATACACACCGATGGGTAATATATTTTTGTTTCTTGAAGGTTCAGAATCAAAGGCTGATGTACAGGTTTCACAAGCTGCCCTACAAATACGAACCAGGCGTAACCCGCTCACGATACCATGGACAAAGAATCAGGGCATGTTTAGGACAAAATGGATCTGGCGTCACGGCGTCACAGCTTGACAATCATGAGACCAGCACATCATTTGGGCACCTCATTGTAAATATGAATCCTTACATTGTGGATCATCAAGTGAGAGCAGTCTATTCAGCCCCTCCCATGACAGACAATGACTGGCCAAGCGAATTTACTTGCGTTCCGGATCACGTCGGGCTAAGAAGATTTTCGTGGTCGTTTCCTCAAACACCGACTCCTTCGTATTCTACACTGTGGAATCCAGGCCCCGAGCTTCAAACGCCACCATTCTATGGAAGGTCGAAAATCATGTTCCCCAGTGTCAACAATGCTGGATTGCAACCAGTTAAACTAGTTGGACAAGATAATTCAGGTGTTCATAAGGCAGGAACAATAGCATCGTCAATCCCGGTGTCTGTAATCAAACGTATCTAAAAGCCTAAGATGGACTCCGCTTGTTGGTTTGTAACCAACAAGCGGTGTTGGTTGACTTTCAACCAATATGGCCGCCGTAATGTTAGCTGTAATACAGCAATTCAGGTTTCATTGTAATTTTGCTCAAGTGTTAATACAAAATGAAGTCAAAGGAAAAATCAGTTTGTAGTTTGTAGATTGTGTAAATTAATATATGTAGATAGAAAAGCTGTAAACTGGGATATTTTGGCATGATATTTAATAATGAGTAATCTATAGGAGTCGATAAACAAAGTTTTTCTTTTTTAACAACAACATATAACTTTATGGACAGACTTAAAGTCTAAAACCAATACCAATCCTAACCTATTATATCACAGACAAGGGCGATTTTAACCGTTTTTACGGTATAAATAACGTTATCGTATCGGTTGCCATATTAGTTACCCGAATCATTGCAATGCTTATCTTGTACTTACAGTGACGCCCCCTCACGGCCTTACGTTCGATTGTCTGTATAATTACCAACCATACATTTATATACTCATTCTTGTATTATTACCTTCCAAACATAAATCTCTTGATCAAAAAATAAAGGACAAACAGTGGTGATAAACATTGCGAACTTTGGCATTTGTATGATAGACTTTTCGTATGCTAGTCAACATACATTTTCAAAAGTGATCTAACGTTACCGTTACAGATTATGACGAGACTATATACACAAAATTTTGAATATGGGGACATTGAATATATAGGGGAACTGGGAGTATTTAATAAAAGGGTAAACCATCTTTCAGTCAGTGTCCATTAAAATGACCTGCTGTAAACGGCTGTACAACATTCCCAAATACTTTTGTCAGGGATTGTAGTTACAACACCTACCAAGTTGTAAATGGAACAGTTTCACCTCGTTAAAATAACCCAAGCATATTTATACAGAATTAATAGAGACACAATGATTTCCCCCTACCCCTGAGAGATTTTCTAAAGACGACCAACAGCCAAGAGAAATCCCCTGCCCCAGGTCCCCTGCATGCTTTTCGATCTAAAGCACCCTCCCCTAGTATTTACATGTGGGGGGCTGCCGGACAAGTGATTTGAATTAGGGAGGGTGAGGATACTTATCCCCCCGAGCACTCCTGCCTTCGCCGTCCCTTTTACTTTTTGTTATTACTACGAGGATCCCTACGCTTGTGTCGGGGGAATTATGCCCCATCTTTCTAGATGTATTAACCTACACTACGTTCAAATGACATCAAGGTGATTGGTTTTTCATTTTGAAACGCACTAGATTTTTATCTATATCCAAACTTCCCAAGCTGTGCAAACCGTGGAGACGGCGAGTTTTAGTTTCGATGTACAAGGAGCAATAATTTTGAAAGAATTATCGAAGCAGGAAGTTTTGTTTTTCATTTGAGTATAACGGATGTCTTTCACACTACTGGCCAGCCAACGAGGCCAGGCACGTCATGCCAAGTGCATCTCTTAAACTATGAGTTTCGTAATGGTTTGAAACAATAGACCTCTTTTCGGTTCCTCCTATTGCACACCCAACATGGTGTACTCTAGCGAACAGTTCATTAAACTCCATGGAATTCACCGCAGTGACGTTCCTATATATATATATATATATCTATATTAAGCACAAATATGATACGAAAAAAGGCAGATGCAATTAAGGACGTTACGTAGAGACATTGGGAAAACACACCCAGGAAAAAGAGGTCATAAGCTCTTGATTTTAATATATTTTCTTTAATATCAGGTTTAAATTTCAGCTGAAAATCAAACATTCCGTAGAACGTATTTCGTAGAACGTAAATTCTACTGGAATATTTGTAAAACAAGTGAGCAATTCAAAACATACAGATCATGTTCTGAACATTCTACTGCTCAATAATTCACATTGTACCATATCTATATTTTTATTTATTATATTATACTACCAATTTAAGCATGGCCAAACAAGGAGGGAAGGAAATAGATGAACATTGTTTGAAAATGTCAATAAATGTGTGACATCCATATTAGGCATGTTTCAAAAGTGTTTTGACACAGCTGATTGCGAAGCGGAACTGAAACCAAAACGAACATAAAAAGCCCGGAAGTTCTATTATTAAATGGTGTTCCGGTAAATAGGTCCGCCGGAAAAATGATTAATCGAAAATTAACGACATCCCTTGACTACCATAAAAACATCCTTCATGATTAGCCATCTATATGATAACACTTTGAACTCGTTTAAGTTATGATTTAAATAAAACTCAAATTTCACATCATAAAATAAAAACCTTAGTAAATAAAGTCATATTTGAGCTCCAGTTTGCCTTTTTTTCTCTGAGTATTTTTGCCCTTAAGTTTTCACTAATAATTGTATATACTCAAAACTTAATCGTTTTCTGTTTTTATCTTTTTTGCACTGTGTAATTTGAGCATTAAACAGTCAGTTAATAAAGGGTTGGACAATATTCAAGACTGGAAGGAAGCGTAAAGCTAAGCTTTCAGAACAACTCTTCGATGGGAAGTACGATGCTGTTAACGGGAAGAAGTCTCCGATTTCAAGTTAACGGAACTTTATAGGAGTTCTGTTAATACGACAAAAAAATCGGAATATTAAGTTTAAGCTTTAAACTTTTATCGTGTCTAAATACACGACGAGACTCCTTCGCTTAGTCACAGCCAAGAAGCAACTAATTAAAAGATTAAACTGAAGAAAATAGGGCTATACAATCGTTTTATCGTGAGAATATTGGTTGTGAACGTTTTTTGACAGTCAAAGATCATTTAGGGCAACTGATTACTTTATTTTCATAAACACGTTACAAGCATTCAAAGTGTTCCATGATGGTTATGATATCCTAAACTAAATTGATACTGATTATGATCCTCTCCCCCTCGATTCTGTATTTTTCCAAAGCCGACTTATGCACATGGATCGTCTGGAAATTTTCACTACTTCATTTCTGTTTTGGTTTCTGGAATTTAGTAAGCTGTAGTAAACTTGTCCATCAGCAATGCGGAACTTTTTGGTTTTTTAATTAAGGGGTGAAGTTTGCAGCCTGGGTTTTTCATTGTTTAACCCTGAACTCGGCAACAATTGTGAAACTTTGCCAACTCGCTCTCGATCTTTCTAACGGGCAATAAATTTTTGTAAGTATAAACGAAAACGAAACAGCCAGCACCACGCCATTTTTTGATAATATCGTCAAGTATCTGATGTGAAAGAGTGAAAAGCAAAACATGTGAGAATATATGGGATCACCATTTAAGAGAGTTCCTTAGTCCTGCAATTATATATGTCTTAACCCAAACAATATCATTGCCTTTTGACACTTCTTTCTGTCGATACAAAAGCGAAGTAGTGGACTGTTTGATGGAATGTAGGGAGATTGTACAAGGATGTATCTTTAAGTAAACTGATGAATCGCAGTTTACTTTTTAACAAACTCAACATATTAAATTTCCGGGTAGCTAACATCCACAAACTACATTCATATCTCTTGGAGGCTGGGATCAGGGCACTGAGTGTCTGCATACAAGAGAGACTTAATCCATGCATCAATATTGGGAGAAGTTCTAGTGTCAGTAAAATCAGAACATAATCAGGACAAAAGATTATGACATCAATGTTACGATCCCCTGAGTGAAATTACATTGATCTTTAAATAAATCTCTCAAGCATATAGCTAAGGAAATTTATGGAGACTAGAAAAGACAATTTTTTTTGTGGACTTGGGGCTAAATGGGTTAATGAAAATGAGTTACACACTGGGAATGGCAGGACTAAGTCGTTTTAAACCGTCGTTTTAGGACTCTTAAGCCGAGTTAAGGTTACGTGGCAGAGATGACTAACTCTAACTTTCAAACTTTTAAACGAAATTATGTGGTTCAGTCGCATTCACATCAGTGAAAACTCTTTGGGAAAACTTGTAACAAAGTACTATTTAATGTTTATTTCTTAGTATTTTTCTTTTTTTTTTTTTTAAAAAAAAGGGCCACTGATAGAAGTTGTAGCGTTAAGTGCGTTTATAGGCTAAATCCGTTCAAGTGAAAACTAAACAAAAAAAAAGCGAGTTCCTGTCGTTCAATTGTGCGCGTGTTCCTATAAAATAAATGCAGTATCAAGCAGTTTATCAATATACAATATTTGACACAGGAACACAGCTGAAGAACGTTCACATCACGCGACTTCCTGTTCCCATTCACTCAAAGTGTACAACTTGCTGATTTGACTCCAGCTCAGAACGCTATCGACAGAGGAGCGGACGACATGCCAAAAACAGGTCCTTTTACCAAAGCTAATGAATTTAAAGGTATGAGTTTTGTTTTAAGCTGTTTGCAGTTAAGTTCTGAAAACGGAATCGAATATAATCCCATATGGGTTTCATGAATTGGGTAACTAACTAAACGTCGTTCGTTCATGACCATGGCAAAGTCGTTATTTTAGCTTCTTTTCTTTATTTTTCGGAGTTAGTTAAGATCTTTAAATGACAAATTGCAAGGCAAAGTATTGTCGAGAGACTCCCAGCCACCCAACAACCTTAGCTAACCATTTCTGATCGCTCTTAAACATCAACTTATTTTCTTCAGATAGAGATAAACTAGAAATTAAAAATTCGGAGGGCGTTTGTTAGCTTTACACAAATGCAATCCCTTTTAATCTTACCATGTTTAGCCCATCCATGACCACTTTAAGATTTGCCATATTCATATTTGGTTCTTCTGTAGTTTGAAGATGTTATTTCAGTTGATACAGTGTATTACTGGTAATATGATAATGACCAGTTGGCAAATCTTTAAATTGACAAAATTGCAAACTGCAAACATTGCTAATTAAACATGACCAATTAGCACCTTTAACCTTTCAGGCTTAAACAAATACACACAAAAGATTTATTGCGTCTGTGGTAATAATAATAATATAACCGTGAAAACTTCTCTTGATATAGCCATTTGAAGTACATCAGCGTCTTACAGTACATTTGGTGCCAAAGTGGCAGTTTAATTTATAAAACGCACATTAGAGAAACTTTTCGAATCGAATGCAATGTATTACTTTGACTAGCTTCGATTCTAGATGTCAGTTGAAACCGTCAGTAGAGAGATATTTTTAAACCTTTGTTCGCAGATGGATGATTTAGTGATGATTTTGAGTCGTGGACGAAATATTCTGGGTGTGACACTGAGCTTTCACTATGAAATGAAAACTGTCCTTCACAGGCAACCCTAACTAGGCTTCTATTAACAGTTCTTTTTCTTTAGCAGCTGAATGTATGAATGAATCATGACAATTAGACAATTTATGGTGGTGTTGACTGAATATAATACCTCCAAAGCGTAACAGACAAAATCGCCCGTAAGGTTTACCTGTGTAGCGGCAAAGTATGAAGTCTCGCGAGTCAAACGTCAAAGCGCGAAAAAGCTGGGCGAGGTTCAACTTTTACGTTTATGCTGACCTTTAGTACATCACGCTTATTTTATTCAAGCACGTAAATTTTATGAGCGTGGGAACGTAGACATTAAGGCGTAGTGGAAATTCAAACATAGGGAAATGCTTCAGGAATTCAGCTTTTTGAACATAAACTTTGTTTAACTCAATATTGTGATTCTGGTGAGCGTTTGTCACCCAATCACAACATTGTCGTGAGGATAGAAGTTTGGACATTGGCAATTGTGAAGAGTTAAAACTCATTTAAACTTGGTCAAAACTGTCTGGGAACGTTCTAAGTATTGTATTCTGATCTGATAATATGACTGTCTGAAACCAAGGTATTATAGTACATTGTTAATGTGACTGTCTGAAAACCCAGACACTTCATCATGCTACATTGTTGTAACGATGTTGTTAAGAGTATAAACTCGTTACAACCGTGACTTGTTCAGACCATTGTCATCACGTTCTATTTTGTTTTCTAATGATCCGATTGTTTAACTCACAATCTGAATTGTTGTGAGAATATTGTTGGATGTCAATTTGATAAAACTTAGTTAATATGTAATTTTGTTCTCGAAATGTTAAAGCAGCTTGCACCCATTTAAGAGCAGCGTAACCCTGGATGATAGACATGTTTATTGATTCTTGTTAGTCTGGCGGACATTTAAGTGATTACTTCTCCCAACATCACACTCAGATCTCTCAGCATTCTCTTAGTTATCAAATGTCGTGTGGAGAACTGTGAATCGTACTCTTCACATAGGCTTTCAACAAATATAATGAGATTGTAGAGACACATTCTTAACGCCGATTGTTTACCTTCGGCGTGAATTACAAATACAATCATCTTTATTTACAGTGCCAGGTCAAGCGTACCCCCTTGCATGGATTCGGTTATTGCGCTCATCATTTGAAACTTAAATCTGTTACTTTAGTTGCCAATATCAGATATATTACTTGACTTTCAGTTGCATATGTCACTGGTGAGCTTCGAATTCTGACGCGCGAGGAAGCTAAGAAAAGAAGGGTGAAAATATGACACTTATACGAGCCTAAAGAAGATAATAAAATTGAATTATCAATTCATATGAAAATTACAAAAAATCTTTTGTTGAACCTGAAAAAAAATTTTTGACTTAAGTTGAAAACAACTTTTTTCATGATTCACTTTAGCATTCATTTTCACGCATTGATAAATTGAGCTTTTAAGACTGAGATTGTTCGTCGGTGATTTGTTTATCTATTAATGGTATCACTTCCCTTTTCCCAAGCCCTTTCAGTTTCGGTTTATTTACCGTACGGCAAAAGTTACAAAACTTCAAGGAGGCTTGACATATTTCGGTTTCGTATAGTGTACACGTGCTTTTTGTTTCTGACCTTCCCCTTGCAATTGCCTTTGACGGACGCAAGATGTTGTTATATGGTGCATATTTTTGTTTAGCTTGTTTTTTTTGGCACACACACACACACGCATTTTGCCGCAGTCCTCAAAGCAGCAGAAATAAATTTAACACTCAAATTGTTAGATGTCCGTAGCAGGTTGTTTGCCTAAACTTGAATTTTTGGAATAAAAATTCAAGATGGCGGTTGCCTTAAATGACGTCACAGGTCCTAAGGAGCGCCATTTCGCCATAATATTAAGACATTTTGCGGAATAATCTGCATCTTTTGCATTGCTTACAAATCACCAGTTAAATGACAAAGAATTGCATCACCCTTGAAATCGGTAGTTTTCGTCACTGAAAAGCAAAAGATAATCACAGAGCGGCTTTAAATCATGTTAAATCAGTGGAGCTTTAGTTTTGGTTGAATGTGACCTACAAGGTATTTAGGCACTTGCAGGAACACTAAACGAATTCAGTTTTAGTAAAGGATGTATTCTTAAAGTTTAACTTAAACCTGTTATGAAAATGATAATTTGCAACAATAACTCAGGGATTCCCTTTCAGGCCATTACGGCCAAGCTCTTTCAAAGTTTAAATTAATGTTCAGTTAAATAAAGTATCTTAAACAATCCTCTAGAAAGAAATCCATTTCATTGATAGATTACAATGAAATCTACTAAATAAATGGAATCTGCTGAAAACTATAGCTTCCCACGCAGACCTTTTGGCCCTTCGTGCAATCTCGATGATAACCTACGTGGGAGACTAAGGGAAAGAAGTCTGCTTTAGTAATCACAATTACCAAAGGATCAAATATTTGAGAATTAAACCTTTTTAATACACGTCCGGTCCAGAGCTTGTTTCAGTCTGAATCCGGTACTTTACAATATGACCCGGAAAACTCTGCATAACTGAAGATTTAAACTGAGAATTTATCATCTTCTTACAAACGATATTCCGTCTTTAACTCGGGATAAGTAAGTCTCTAACATGGAACCATATCAAGAATTTTCTGATCCAGTTAACACTACCAGACCACGCCTTTTGCTACCGATACAGTAATTTGTGCAAAATATTAATGTGGAATAATAGCGTGATTTATAATCGAATCAATAAGCGTTTTTAGAGATTAAGGAAATCCCGAATGCTCCCGGGCGACAGAAGAAAGCAACTGCCCAAAGAGTTATCTTTTTTTTCCCAAAAAACTCGATATTTAGTTTTCATAGATGATATCATATTTACCGGATGCGGTTAAAAAGGAATGTTTCGAGAAAGAGAGAACAACCTGGGCGAAATGAAACAGCAACTGATCGTCGGTTTTCACCCACTGACGACAGTGTGATTGGGATTCTGCGGAGTGAAGTAACATTCAATTGGATTTTGAACAACAAGTGTCATGTTTTTCTATCACAGTGAATTTCAAGGTATGATCTATCTACAGTTTTAAACTGCCCTTTCTGTAGTTGAAAACTTTCTTACCCTTCGATAATCCTAAGAGAGACAGGAATTGCCTCGTTAATAAGGTATACATTTAGTGGTTTCTCTCTCTAGTAACTGTGATTTCTTGCACAGGCTAAAACGGAAATATTTGGATTTACCTTTAAAAGATCCATAACAAAACTTTTGTTAATGGACAGTAAAGTGTGAAAATTCAACAAACATCAGATTAGTACTGTAATTTCCTATGTGTGTAAATTGAGTGAACCGATTAAAATGAGAACTGCGTAAAATCCACATGAAAACATCAAAACGTTCGACGGCACCGTGTGGAAATTCCACAAACAGATATCTGCAGTGATTTCTCGTGCGATTGTGTTTACTAATCAATAATAACATTTCCCCTCTTAGTCTTAGATGACCTTGGGTCTCTAGTTAGAACTTAAAACTAAGTGTAGTCTAACTTGATGAACTATACATTTAGTCTGAATAAAACAAGATATTTCAGTCTGCCAGTTTGTGCACAGCTGGTGTGGATAAACCGGCCGGAGCCAAAGATTTGACTACGAGCACGCCGTACCATGCACGCATGGTACCAGTAGGAGCGAGGGTTGTTACACTTGGAATTTTCAGTCAGTTGTATCCCCAGATATCTCAACCTCTCTTAGCATGCAGTTAAAGAGACATTGGGAATAAGATTCTTGTCATTATTATCTGGGGCTCACGAACCTTGTTTAAAATTGATTCAACCTCCTACTAAATAAATCTCGCATACATGTTGTCCAATATATAAAGATACTATTGACTCTCATATCACGGAAAGTTGATGATCTACAATTTAATGTTACTCATGTGTGTTTTAGTAAATTCCCTTTCTTGCCGCTTAGTTTCAGTTTCATTTTAAAAGGAGCACGTACATGTTACTTCAAATAAATTGTGCTTAGTCATCGTAATATCAATCGTAAAATATACTGCCTACAAAATGCAACCAAAAGTAAGCAAATGTGTGAATCGGGTTTGGAAGCAGGCTGCATACCCTATACCACCAATGCGACCAGAAGAAAAAAGGGGTGAGCTTTTAAGAAATCATTCTACAACTACTTTGAATTCACGGAATTACTGAACGAGTTATTTACTCTTCTTTCTTGAAAAACTTGCATATTGCCCTGAGTGAGCGAATAATGCATAACGTAACTGACAAACAAAATAATCCTTTACAATTTGCAGTTCTGTTTAAGAATTAAAAAAATTCAAATCAACTTCTCATTATTAAGAGGGATATCTATCTGAAGGTAAAATAAATAATAACTTGTTAGCATATTTTCCTGAGTTAAAATAACTCATAGCATAACTCACCAACAATTTGCCATTCTGTGAATGAAATTTTCGACCCAGTTCTCATTGTTTCGCGTGGCGGATAGATTTAGTAAACGTTTCTTCGAAAAACGCCTTCTTGTCGTACGGTTCTGAAGAGTGGAAGCTTCCTTTTACCGCTTGTAACGGAACCCTGAAGGACAGTACTGAGACGTTTTGAACAGCCTACAGCAGTTCAACAGTTTATTTGCATATTAAGTTTGTCATTTGGGTTGTTTTTGTTCTGAATTTTGAAAAAAAACATGCACGCTTTTCGAGAACAATGCATCAACCTATAACAGCACTGGGAATGCAATACTCTGGGGATGGACATCTTCAGGGGCACCCAACGAGGATATAGTTCAAAACCACTTAACATAGCATTGTTGAACGTAGTTTAGTATTCAAACAGTAGATATAGGCATATTTTTATCCCCTAAAAACTTTTCATCTGTTCGGATTTCCTAGCTGAAAGTCTAGTGATCCGAAAATTATAGGGATAAAAACTTATCTTCTCGAAAACTTCAGCCAGGAAAAGGCTTCCGAAAATTCTAGGTGGCCTTTTTTAGGGTCAAAAACCGTTACAAATGGGTAATTATACCATTTTGTCGATGTTCGAAAACCCTACGAGAGGCAGGCAAGCAAGAAATTTTACAACAAATGCTCCGAAAATTCTAGATCACAAATCGTCTTCCGAACAGATATTTTTCCGAAAATTGCCGTTGGGTACCCCTGATCTTCACGCTGTTCAAAACACTGACCGCACGCGTTTTAACAAGTTCAAAAATTCGAGCACGAATATTCTAAACATCATGTAATGATCAAAACATTTACAGTTGTGTAGGACTTTCGTTGTTTGGCATTTTCAATTTTGACATTACAGAAATTCCCTCAGGTCAATTCGTTGTGTATTCGCTCGCTGGGATAAACAATGACTTGACGCGACTCCTGAGCTACCGTCATCGAGCTTATACTTTGCTTATTTGCAATACGAACATTAAGAGCCTGTTTACGTGGAGGTGGGGGACCCCAGATAGATGAGGTACAATTTGGCGGGTCACCCCACCTATCATGTAAGCGTGATCAAATTAAAATGAGAGATTATATGGACAGGCGTGTTACCTCACCTAACTGGGGCCCCCCTGCTGCATGTAAACAGGCCCTAAGTTATAGCAAAGTGGAAAATAATTTTAGTAAATTTTAGCACGTTTAGGGTTTTCCGATTTAGCGGAAATTCTGCGGAAGTGGAACTAGCCAGTTTCAAATGAGTTCAATTTCTAACCTTTCTATAAGTGAAATTCGTTTAACACTCACTACTGTAAGTAAATTGCTGGGTTGTTTGTAACTTTTAACACTTTAAGGGCCTGTTTACATGGAGGTGGGGTACCCCAGTTAGGTGAGGTAACCCGCTTAGGTGGGGTAGCCCGCCTGTCCATATAATCTCTCATTTTAATGTGATCACGTTTACATGTTAGGTGAGGTAACTCGCCACATGTTACCTCACCTACCTGAGGTCCCCCACCTTCATGTAAACAGGCCCTAAGACCCTGTTTACATGGAGTGGGGGACCCCGGTCTAGTGGGGTAGGTTTCTTTTGTTTTGTGTCCGCCAGAGCGTAAAAACAAAAGAAACTAACCCCACTAGACCGGGGTCCCCCACTCCATGTAAACAGGCCCTCACTTTACGAGACCAACTGCAGCGCTCAACTTTATATTATTCTTGCAAAGTTACGTATCATCGATTCACCAAGAAAACCAGGATTCAAGGAGGTAATTTCCATGGCCAACTCTTTCGAGTCTCAGGCTAAAGAAGACGAGGAAAAAAATGGAATATTCCTCTTCAGCCCCCAACAAATCACGGCACGTAAATAGTGCAAGCAAAAATCACAATACACCGAGAAATTCGGGCTTTGCACTCTCAGAAACAAAGGTGCTAAAAAATAATGGAAGGCGATAATGTTTCTAATGCTGGGTTTATATACGGAGCGTGGGAAGAAGGTTTTCACCCTATTCTTTCTACCATCAAAACTAAGCAGGCACTTAGCCTAATTCGTTTAAACCTTCATTTTGAACCAGCTTAAAATGTGTGTTTTTCCAAAGAATATGCATGTAACATATGTGCTACTTTGTTATTCTTTTGTTATTCAATAAGTTGTCATATATAAGGCTTTCTTCTGCAACTATCCCGCGCCTTAGTGGGAACTCATGGAATTTCGCGCCAGTGTCAAAAAATATTTGCATGCGCTTAGTTTGTTGGATTGCACCAATAACTATGATTGCACATTCTGCCGTCTGTATAAATTCATTGAGCTTTTGCACTAGTTTTCAACCCTCACCCTAACCGACAAAACGCACAGAATCGAATAGATATCCACAAGTAGACAAAATTGCGAGATGCGATGCCTGGAGACTTCCCGGCGTCTTTCCCAATTTGTAGGAGAGGAGATATACAATGTTGTTCCTTTTCTGTTTATAAATTATCGTATTTATATGGCACTCGATGAGACAATGAAAACGATTCTTATTTACGTTTGACGTAGCAAAAATAGAAATAACCTGCGATAAGGCCTCCCAAAGAAAATGGGAAAATCTAAGGACCGCCTGATCGCAGGTTAATGAAGAAATATTAGATATGGTCCCAGGATATCATCCGGCAAACAAAAGCAGAATTGTTTACTTTTTTCCTTGTTAGCGTATATGCTTTATCTTTTTTAAACGACTTTTAAAAACCGTTAGCACCGAGTGTGAATTTATTTGCAGCATACGCGTATTGGCCAAATGCGACTGCTAGACACAAATACTGCAAATGAATCCTCTTGTTTTAGAAAATATTTACCAAGCATGTTTGTGCTCATTTACCCTTTTACGATCCAGATATTTCGCATAAACAATGATATCATGCAAAGATTTACTTACAGCGAAAGAATCAAGATGACCGTTTAAAGTATAATGGAATCAATTTCACATATCGGAAAAATGGCTCGAACTTTCGCTAAATCGGAAAACCCTATTAATGAGAACGTGTTCTGAACACTCTAAATAACAAGTGAAAGAAAAGGATGGTGAAAGAAACGAATAGCCCTCTTTAGCTTACAAGTATGTTTTGTTTTCCCAGGGGAACTTAACCTTTTGTCTTCTCATAATTTACGCGTAGATATGCACGTGAATAAGACGAGATTTGAAAGAAACAGTTCCCTTGGAGTATTGTCACATGACCTGTATTTGGGAAAATAGAATGTCAAGTTAAAGAGGTCTATTGCCCTTAACCCTTTAAACCCTAAGATCCAAATTTGAATTCTCATTTGTTGCCTCTATTCATTTCCTACAGAAGTAGTGGGAAGAAGTTGAGAAAATATCAAGCAAATTCATCTTGTGTGATCATGTCCGTAATTCTCGTGACCACTCTTTCTTTTACAAAGCATTGATATTACAACGAGAAATTTGATACTGATCACTCTTAGGGCTTAAAGGGTTAAGGTTGGTGAGCTGAGACTGGGATGTTTTCTGTGATAGATTCATGAGAGACAAGTAAGCGAACGATCGAGTGGTTGAGGCTTTCGTACATAAAAACAAGGTTTTTTTACCAGGGACAATTAAATAGGTACAAATATATCTTCAAATGACTTAAAATTGTTACGAGTGCGACGTCGCCGACGGAATTTCCGAACTCCTGTTGTCTCTTAGAAATCCCGGTTACCTCTTCCTTTGGCTGATCAACTCCCTGTTGGTCACGAAAAGGCAGATAGATAATGTTGAGATACAAGATTGATTTGAAAAGTACCCGTATTTGTAGTCAAAAACCTTTCAGTTTCGAATCCTTAAGATCAGGGGAAAGTGACGACAGCGACTGGAGGTCTTTTAAAAAGTGAATTCGCGATTATTCCGACCTATGCCATAGCCAACTCACTTTGTCAAATGTAGACGAACTTTCCTGCCGAGTTGAATTACTACTAACCATATCCAATTCAAGTTCTGAGAGAGAGAAAGTTTTGTCTGCGCTTCTGTACGTCCTCCACAAAGCGTGAACTCTGGGCACTTTACGTCGTGGTCGTGCAGTGACGGCAAGGAAATGTACAAACAAGCGCAATGCACATGCAGAGATGTTGTTTTGCTTATTAAAAAATTTAAGCGTTTTCACTCACGTTGCCAACAGCTACGCCAATTTGTTGCCACAAAAGAAAGCGTTTACTTAAAAGGAAAAAAAGTTCAACTCCCACGACCAGTACTGGTTTGGGACACAAACATGGCGGATGTGCGTGGCGGACGTGCGTGCAAAGGCTCTATTGTTTTTGTTATTTCAGCGTTGTCATAGGACCTTGCGGTCCCTACAACGGGCTTATCTCCGGTGTAATATAATTTGTTACTCACAGCTGAAACAAAACAAAGAACACAAAACATCCTTAACAATGGACCTAAGCCCGACAATTCTTATAATCCATAAAACAAAGAAAACGAACAGATTATATTACACCGGGGATGACCCCTATAACGCAAAGACCTTTCTGTAAAGAGCTTTCGAGTGAAATAGGTATCCTCAGTAAAGATTATACTATTATCGTTATAATTAGTAGTATTAGTATTAGTCAGTTAGTATTAGTATCATCATCCTTCTTAAACACAGCTTCTACGAATGCCTTAAACATCAAGTCAATGCCCGTGACCTTAGGTGTCTAAGACTAAGCGAAGGTTCTATTTCGATGATTCTAAACGACATGTGACACCAATCCCTGCTGCTAACTACTTTTCTATGTCGTTCGAGACAGTTCCTAATGCACCAATAGGCCACTTGCACAATGGCGTCATTTTACTACTACGACCAGAATCCTTTACGTTTTTCCTTTCATATTTAAATTAGTAATCTCAGCGAGGATTAAATCACAAAAAGAGCCATTGTCTTTCTCTCGGGTGTCAAGTGGACACTGCATCATCAATAATCAGACACTTCTGTTCTATCTTATCCAATAACAGAACGTCAGGCTTGTTGAGTTCAATCTTGTTGACAGTCTGTATTTTGAAGTCCCACAGCTTGTTGTTTGTGAATTCATACACTTGTTGTGGCTCATGGTTGCAATATTTTTCATCGCTGTCATAGGCCAGCTTTCCACATTATTATTATTATTATTATTATTATTATTATTATTTTTATTATTATAATCATCATTCGCGCTCTTATAATATAGTTGATCGCCAGCATGTGGAGGCGTCAGATGGGCCAACAGGACAAGGTTCAGACAGCAGCTCAGTTACTCACTACAAGAATATAGTCCACTTGTGGGAATTCTTGCTGGAGCTTCTAGCTGATGAAAGCTGCCGTTCAATCATAACTTGGAGCAACGAAAATCGTATGGAATTCAAAATAAAAGTTCCTGATGAAGTGGCCAAAAGATGGGGGCAATTCAAGAGGACACGGACCATGACGTATGACAAACTAAGCAGGGCTCTGAGATTTTACTATAGTAAAGGAATCATTCAAAAGGTGAGTTCAATAGAACCCTCCATTGCGACCTCACCCAATGATATGCCAAGGTTTTTTAGATTTCAAATGTATGTAGTATTATGATAGTGGAAATGTTCCTCGCAGTTGAACAAACACCCTAAGCAGTTGAAAAAAAAAAAAGTTCACCGGGATATCGAACCTGAACCTTTGCGATGGTCGGACGCAACGCTCTATCCATTAAGCTTATCAAGCCAACTGGAGAGCAGGCCATTGTGAGTTCGTCAGGGGCACCCAACGTCAATTTTCGTAAAATATCTGTTCGGAAGACGATTTGAGATCTAGAATTTTCGGAACATTTGTTGTAAAATTTCTTGCTTTCCTGCCTCTCCTAGGATTTTCGAACATTTAAAAAATGGTATAACTGCCCATTTTAAACAGATTTTTACCCTGAAAAGGTCACCTAGAATTTCCGGGAGCCTTTCTTCTAGCTGAAATTTTCGAAAAGGTAAGTTTTCATCCCTTCAATTTTTGGATCGGATTTTCAGCTATAGGAAGTGATTTTTAGGGGATAAAAATATGCCTATATCTCAATCTATCTATATTTGAATACTAAAATGTGTTTAACAATGCTATGTTTAAGTGGTTTTGAAATATATTCTCGTTGGGTGCCACTGGTTCGTAATATACCCGATGGTGGAAATGAAATGGATGGAAATATTTGCGAGGATCATTTCCACTTTCATGCCATTATCTGCAGTTCAAAATATGAGTCACCTAATATACTTCGATTAATGTGTGAAGTAATGTTACTGGAAAACTGAATTACTCTGGTACTGAGTTTGAAAAGGTGGTCGCTCGTTTTTCCAGCTTCATTGCGATACGATAATAACAATAGTCTCCGTCGCAACTGGCGCAACCCACTAAAAAACTTCAATTTTACACCAGCCATTTGTATGAGGAGCGGTTAAAGGCGAGTTGGTCACACAGGAAAGTTCGTGTGCTGTAATGTCATGGATTAGAGGACAACAAGACACGCCCTCTTTACATTATATATTAACATTTTAACAGTCAACTCGGACGTCAGCACTCAATGGCGCCAATGGCAGCCACTATCTGTTCATTTATGAGCTTTCTGTAACCCACCCACAGCCCATGATATGAATGATGCGTGAAAGGAGGACACATCACCGGGGAAACTTCTCCTAGTCTTTTCGAACATTAGTGTGCGTTCTTTTACGTCCCCTTCCATTTGACTAATGAAAGATATGAAGGAGACAAGGCCAACGGCTTAACGTCACCGCCCATGCAACAGGGGCACCCAACGACAATTTTCGGAAGAATATCTGTTCGGAAGACGATTTGAGATCTAGAATTTTCGGAACATTTGTTGAAAAATTTCTTGCTTGCCTGCCTCTCCTAGGATTTTCGAACATGTAAAAAATGGTATAATTGCCCATTTTTAACGGATTTTTACCCTAAAAAGGTCACCTAGAATTTTCGGGAGCCTTTTTTCTGGCTGAAATTTTCGAAAAAGTAAGTCTTTATCCCTATTATTTTCGGGTCACTAGACTTTCAGCTAGGAAATTCGAACAGATGAAAAACTTTTAGGGGATAAAAATATGCTTATGTCTACCGCTTAAATACTAAAATACGTTTAACAGTGCTGTGTTTAAGTGGTTTTGAACTATATTCTCGTTGGGTGCCCCTGATGCAATGACGCAGTGGACAGTGTCATCTTTCGCATGAGTTATAGGACTATCGCATCTAACTATCATTTTGCATGTCCTATCTTAGGTTCCAAAACAAAGGTTGGTGTATCGGTTTCATAAGCTGCCTTACAAATACGAACCAGGCGTGACACGTTGGCGACCTCATGGACAGAGAATCAAGGCTTGCATCACTCAGAACGAGTCTAGCGTGACGACTTCAGAGTACGGTGGCCATGGAATCAATTCATACATTGGGCAGCGTGGAGCCGGGATAAATCTATTCATTGGGCAGCGACAAACGTTTCAGAAAGAAAAGCCAATTACCCCTCCCCTCATGGGGCATGACTGGTCTTCTGCTTTTACTCCTGTCATCACCCCATTCAGGAGAAGCCGGGTTGCCTCGTCGTTTCTGCCCACATCTACGACTCTGCATCCCGCATTGTCTTGTCATGACCCAGTGTTTAATACATCATCTCCTTTTCAACTCAGATCAAGGATCATATTTCCTGATGACATCAATCCTGGGTTTAGGCCGGTTAAACAAGTTAAACCAGTTGGTCATGATATGCAAGTGAAAAGCACTACGGCATCGTCAATACCTGTCTCCGTTATTCAGCGCATTTAAGCCTTCAGTCCCCCCGAGGTAGTCAAAAAAGGTTTATACGAGGAGGCTCCGACCCGAGGTCCAACCCCTTACCCTTTTATATAGCATTATTGGCGAAGAAGGTACTCCTTTCATATACTTTCTATTAACAAATGTCACCCTTTTCACTACCTAGTTCACAGGGTCCAGAGGGGTTTCCTGTGAATAAATGAATTACTTAATTAAAGTCTCAACTTGAAAAATGTCTATACTTGTCGCTTAGCACGATTAATTAACCCAATGGGATCTTTATAAATCTACTGTAGACGATTTCTTCGCTTCTTATCTGACCCAGATAGACTTTGTTGTTCGCCTGTAAGCTGATCTTGTGAGCCCTCAGTCTCTTGGTTTCCGGCAAACAGAATGTGAAACAAAACTGTAACGCGATCAAAATAACCCATTTTTCCCTTTGCCTAGTTGAGAACTCTGAATCCGTTTTAACTGCTCTAATTGCACTGCCTTGAACGTTTTCATTATTGACTTTTTTACATAAAAAAATGCATCCGTTAACCCTTCTGGACCTCATGGCTAGAAATCTTGGACAGGCATGCGCTCTCGAGACAGTATTTTTCGCTGTGGCTAAATGGCCGGTAACCGGTCAAGGTTTTCAAAACAATAAATGGCCGGCAGTCCCATATTCTCAGTGAATTTCACAAATAGAAAAAATTCAGCCGTTCTGAACTATCGTAAGTCGTGATCCTGATCAAACCAGCTGGTTTGTGGAATTTCTATATCATGCTTTTGAAATTTACTGAGAATATAGAACTACGGGTCATTTAGTGTTTTAAAAACCTTGACCGGCAGTCGAGCTCAAAAAAGTTCTAAGTGTCACAAAACATGGTTTCGTCTTCTGAGCCTAGCGTAAAGCAAACACTAGACTTGAGATCTATAAAGCATTTCAGGATCGCTTGACTTGTCTTAATCGTCATATGATAGTTTAGATTAGCTAGAATCTTTTACTGAGAATATGGGACTGCCGGTCATTTAGTGTTTTTAACAACTTGACCGGTTACCGGCCATATAGCCACAGTGAGTATTTTTGCGTTACATTGCATCACAAAAGGCCACAATGTTTATAGGCTTTAGTGGGAGAAAAGATTTAAACTCAATCCTACCTCATTAACTGGATGAAAAATCCATATTGTTCATTGCGATTCCACTAGCAATCGAGGAAACCTAAAAGTATTGCAAAGAGTTGCACCTCTCCAAGTCGTAATCGATGCGTTATTCATCTTTGAAGATCCGAAGAATTTTTCCATGAGGACAGTATGGCGGAATGCTCAAAGCAGTAAATCCCGCTTTCGATGAATGCCTCCCGGCTCGCGCCGTAACGTAAATTGAAATTTGTTCACTGCGATTTTGAATCTATTGAAGCAAAGCTTTAGAAAACGGTACAGGACATCTCTCTGCAATCTGTTGCTGATGCGTTTTCTTTTGATCCAAAACAAGCCAAAATAGACCAAGCCATTCTCGGCTAAACCTCAAGATCTTCACTGTGCCATATCTTGGCTAAAATTCATCCAAATTTCCCCCAAAACCACTCGTTGAAAAGCTTCACGGACAGTTTATGGCCGGAATTTTGGGCGGGGGCAATACTTTCAGTCAGCGGCTACAGTTAGACCACAGACATCTCTGAATTTCTCTACTCAATGTGTCCTAAACCTATGAGCCCGAAAACACGCAAAAATGCAGCGGAGTTGTCCATCGCGTGACCGACTAAATGTAAATCTCACGAAATTCGATGTCTGAGATTTCTATACCCTTATACCTGAGGCCCGAAAAAGGTACCCCTTTCGGGCGGAGCCTCCCTGTATAGGGCATTATAGCGAGTACCCCCGGCCTTCAAACACTGGCCAATTTCATTAACGAGTCTTTCTATCAAGAACAAGAACTCCAAAGACTACTGCAAAGCTGATTTAAAACAACGTCTATTGTTTTTTATAACAATATTTCGGCTGGCCATACCAGCCTTCTTCAGGTTTACAGATGTTATACGTTGTTTTAAATCAGCTTTGCAGTAGTCTTTGGACTTCTTGCTTCTTGTTCTTGGTTCTTTATACTTTGGCTAATTTGATCTCTTTTCTAGAGATCCAACGTTTACAACTAGCAGGATCTTCGTCCACGGTTTTTGCAGCTAATTTAATTCTTTCTATCAACTTTGATGATTTTGTTTCAGTCGTTATACATGTACGTCGTTTAACATTACCCTCGCATTAATTTCGTCGACCTTAGCCAGGAACTTTATGACTACTATGGAATTGTGAGAGTTTACTCCCTTCGCCTTATGACTAAGCCTTCTGCTTGTAGTGAACAGTGAACAATTAGAACAAAGTAAAAATAATGAACATTGTAAATAGTTTGAACCCACAGAAGTCATAATTAATAACAAGGTTGAATATAACCATACTGGCTAATTTATGATCATGAATAGCTATTTCAAGTTTCCTTGCTTTTTGGTCTATCGAAAGTAAACCACTTTTCGCTGAAATAGATGGCAGGACTTGACTTACTACGGATCATTTCGCTTTTTAAAAGGAATTAAAATTACTTTTCACGTTACTGTAGGGTGTTATAAGAGCTAAAAGGTCGTGTTAAAAGCTTTGAATATATTATAATCTCTTTGAGTTGCCCTGATGAAGACTTTTAATAAAGACAAGTATCGGAAAGAGTCGTTTTGTCCTGTTTTTTGAGGTTTTATAATCTATTTGAGATACTACTACTACTCTGGAAGCATTGCTCAAATTATTGTTATCTTTTTTAATCACAAAAAATGGTATATAAAAGGGTAAGGGGTTGGACTTGGGGCGGAGCCTCCCCTTACAAACATTTGTTGAGTACCCCCCCGCCCACACTGCGTATCAATACAAAACTCCGAAGCGTTAGTTTCTTGTCTTTTGTCGAAGCTATGATGATGTGATGGCGTTATTCAAGTGATATGTCAAACAAGAAAAGAGTGTTTAAAGTTACATATCAAACACGGGTGGGATTGTTTCTATGGGCTATGATAGATTGTGCTAGCATAATTTTTTGGGCAAAATTTTTTGGGGCTGTTTTCCGAAAAAACATTGTTAGCATAATTTGCACTTTTGACGAGTTTTACAGCACGAAATTACCATTTATTTATCATGCAACCATTTTTTGGCCCGATATTGTAACATTCATGGGACCTTGGTGCCTAAGGAAGTGACACTGCACTAAACACACGTGTATAATTAGCTCAGTTACCAAGGTGGATAACATCCTCCTCGATCTGCATAATTTTTCACATCCTACTCAGCCTCACTCAATAACATATTGCTAAAAGCCGCTACAAGGAGACGATGTTTCAACTAATATCCACACACAAAATAGTGATACATTCAGACGAGAAGGAGCACTTCATTTACGGAGAAGCAATACTCGGTAGAAAACGAGAAGCGGTATTTTTGCATATGTAAAACATCAAGAAGTGTCAACCAAGATCTATCGTCAATGCAAAGAAGAAAGAATCAAAATTTTAAGAAACGATAACTACAATCAATAAGCTAAAACAAATATTTACAAACTTGTACAATACATTGTTAATTCATGCAAATAATGTTACCTATTTTGTTCTATAACCTATTATGTAATGCTAAAGATCCTTCAAATCGCCTATAAAAAATATATTACAAGATTAAGGTTATCCACTGATAAAACCTATTTTGGCAACGAGAATTAATTGTCTTTCTCAGCATTAGAATATCGATAGAATAAATTTTGCAATGTTTTTTTCTTTATGTGGTCTTTCTTGTAAAAGATTTTTTCCTATTTGCCCAGTTGAGGGTCTAACATGTTTGAACTATGCTAGTGTATTGCATCAAAGAGACTTTAAAAACTATATGTACATTGTTTGTGAACCATAGTTAACGACTTTACTTCACAATAAAAGTTTTCAATTTTCAGTAAGGTCAACAATTTTGGTGTTGAGGATGATAAGCATGATACAGTCGACTCTCTCTTAACGGACACCTCTGTAAAACGGACACTTAGAGTTGGTTCCTGCCTTTCTTTACTCCCTTTATTTGACTCTCTATAAGCCGGACACCTCTCTAAGACGGACACTTAGTGCCGGTCCCAAAGGTGTCCGTCTTAGAGAGAGTTGACTGTAATTGCGATTAACTATAAATGATTATTATAATGATGATAAAGACGATGATAATGATGAGGATGAGGATTATGATGATAATGGTGATGATGATGGTGATAATAATGATGGTGGTGGTGGTAATGGTGGTATTAATGAAGATAATTATGACAATGATGATGATCATGACAAAGATAGACTGTTCACGTGCCTCTATTTTTCCGTAATATGGTCGAGATCGAGGGCTTTGCGTTACGGGCTGCCATCTTGCATGAGTGTCAAAACTATTTGAAAATCAAGATGCACACCATTAATGATAAGACGCGCTATGTCTCGACGATCTCACGTAAAAATTAGGGACTGTGAACAATCTATGACAAAGACAATGATGATGATGATGATGATCACGATGATGAGCCTACTGAAGATAACAATTAATTAAAGGTAAATAGCTGTGTATAAACTCTGCTCTAGTACGTGTAGCTATAGTCATCGTGTTAGTAAAACGACTTAAATTTTTAGTCTCCCTCCAACGGACACCCTTGGTCAAAGCGCAGCGCCGTGATTGACGTTGCCATTTGTCTTGGAAGATTCTCCAGCCTAAAAAGAAGTAACATTTGGTAAGAATAGCAGAGGTAAACACATATACAATACTACTAAACGAATGAATTCGTATAGATAATAGCATGATTTGTAGTGATATTTGGCATAAATACTATGAGTGATATTTCAGAATTGTTATACGTAAGTTTGTGCCCACCACCATACCAACGTCTGTAAAATTTCGCGACTTTGAAGAGCTATATCTTTGTTAGTTTTCCACAAATCACTGCATGTACTAATTTAACGACGCTCTTTCCAGCAGAGTTGCCGATTAGGATTTTCCCCAACTTGTCCATGTCAAAAGTTGAAAAGGAGAAAAAAAGTTTTGTAGGAGCTGCTCGTAAGGTCTGATTGGTCGCAGAAAACAATGACATGTCATTCTATTAATTGTTTTAATATTGTTTGGGGTCAGGGAAACGCACCATTGGTGACTGCTCTTCCGAGCAGCTTCTACATGACCCGAAAAAAACCGTGGACGGGTTTATATAATAAAGTGGTCGTTGAAAAAACGTCGTGATACGAGTACATAGACGTTGCTAGCTTTGGGTTGATTATCTCCTGAGAGAGCAAGGCGTCTTATCACAAAGGCAGGCTTTTATTATACCTCTAAGGTGACTTCTGGCTCAAAACGTAACATCCTCTCTCGACTCTTTTTTCGTTTATTTGTTGAAAGAATGTTTCTTATTTCACTCAACATATCTGCAACCTCTTCCTTTACTGTTGCCATCGCAGCCATTTCATCAGCGTTGACGTTTTCTGATGAGTTTTTCTGAAGACGACGTCGAGCCCAATAACGACTGATAAGTTCCCGAACAACATTCTAAGAGAACAAAATATGATACTCTTAAAACGCCAATTACACGAGGTAACTAAGCAGGCACATCATTTGTTCCCTGCACTATTCACTTGGTTTTACTTACTTGCTGGTCCGGAGGAAAAGACCCCCATATAGCAGGGACAGGGAGCCATGTCGTCTCGCTTAAGGAGTTGAAGGGGGTTGGAAGGGGGGTGGGGAATTGCAGATTTTGGTCTCAAAGAGTTCTCAGGATAGAAAGCCAATTTATTGACTTAGAAAACCAATATGGCGTACGTGACGCCATGTAAAAACGATCTTTTTACAATAACTGAGCAATTTTTCACGCACTGCATGATTGGTCGAGAGCTATGTTAGATACCAGAAAAGACCATGGAAATGACGTGATGGTGGTGCCATTTGTTTTTCTCTTTCTCACGTGCACGATTCTCCGAGTAACTTTAACGGAAATGGACGTCAAAACTGCCAATGTTACTGCAAAAAAAAAAATCTTTGCAGTGAAACCACCCGCCAGCGGCTCGTAGTTCCACTTGAGTTTTGAACATCATGACGTCTATAATTGATAAGAGTGCAGACTATGAAAAATTGTGATGTCGATTTGTTAAATAGAGCGAGCAGCCACGTATTTCTTTAAGAAAATTACTTTCTCACCTGATAACATTGCTTCTTTTGTTCCACATCCATACTACGTTGTTGATAAACACGAAACGTTCCCTGTGAGTATACATTACAGGCAAAAAAATTAAAAAAGTAGAAAGCTGCACAATGAAAAATGTCAACCATATTTAACATCTCTCTTCTTTTAGCTCAACTCACATTAAATTATAATTGAACGGAGACGAATTCGCAATTGAAATTTATGGCCGCCTGGGCTACCTATACCGCATAAGACTTTCCGTTCACAAACAAAAACTGTGATTTCGGTGCGATTTTGTAAATTAACTGAGCGAAGCTAAGCCGCGCCGATCTCTAAAGTGGCGCGTCATGTATCGGATAGTAAGGACTTTACAATCCCACTACGCGACTGCCACGAGAACGTCAAACAACAACAGGTTTAGTAGGCAAAACAACAACTTTGCACGTGCATCTTACTTTTTTGTAAATTTCTTTGCCGTTTCTGCAAGACTACGAAGTGAAATTGCCTAATTTTACTTTTTAGGGAGGACGTAAACAAGCGACGACAAACTTTTATCCTCTTTCTAAACTTGAATATGGTTCTTAGAAATTCAACTCCGGGGGGGTTCGGCAACATTTGACAAAGTACGTGAGTTGGAATAATCGCGAAAAAGACCGAAAGAACGCAAATTCATTTGTGAAGCGACGTCTTCGCTGGCGTCGCGTCATCGGATCGTAAAGTCCCTAGTTTCTGTGCCACGCTTTGGTGTAGAGGTACCAGGTACTGATTCGGACCGTAGCGGAAGTAAATAAGTAGGAGCAAAGAATGGAATCCACTGACACGGAAGTAAATACGGTACGTAGAAATTTACTAACATTAAAAGGATACTCACCTTCACACAACACGGTAGACGTTGTGGAACTCCAAAGCACTTATTTGTCAGTTTAAATACCCATCTCACAATAGTCTTTGGAGACGGAATTAGATTCAGAGGGGGAGGTAGGGTAGCTACCCCATCCCCTATATAGTCCGCCCACAATTGCGCTCTGGCAAACTTGTACTCTGTTTCGATGTTATCCTACAAACAAATCAGGGACGTAGCGTGAGACTTTAAAGGTGTACACACGCGTTGGGAAGAAAAGTTTAACTACGGGGATCTGTATTTAAGTATGTGCGGCAAGGGTCTAAGTGATTTGAATGGCGCTATGCTTGGCTATGATTGGTTTCTTAGAGCTGAATACAGTAACCCTCTCTAAGATGGGTACCGTACCGAGGGTCCATTTAAGAGAAGCAGCTGCTTTATGGAGAGTTGTAATTGCAATTTTGTTTACCTACGGAGCTCGTGTCCGTGAGTTCCTGATCGAATTGGAATTAGAAAGTGTTGGTTTTTAAGGAGAGGGAAAAACCGGAGTACCCGGAGAAAAACCTCTAGAAGCAAGGGAGAGAACCAACAACAAACTCAACCAATGACGTGATTCGAGGCCAGGATTCGAACCCGGGCCACATTGGTGGATCGAGGCGAGTAATTTCACCACTGCGCCTTCCTTGCTAACTCGGTTAATCGGCAGTTAGAGGAAAGGACTGAAAAACGGCAGTGACAACTCCGCAGCAATCAAGGGTGTCTGTTTTAGGAAGGTGTCAATTGCGAGAGAGTTAACAGTATAATCGGAAATCAAAGTCTATTAATTAGATAAAGCCGTCAATATATTTGGCGTGGTACAAATTAAAAAAGGGTGCATGTAAGTATTAGAAATGTTGATTCTTTTTTGACTGCAGGCAAGATTAAAACTAGCCCACAGACCAAACAAAACTTCTGGTCAATTCCATCTGCAAACCAACAACGAAATCCTTGTTCTGGGTCCCAGCTGCGTACTGCTAAGATTTGTTCCATGGTTTAGTTGGCTAATCAAGGCGAAGGGATATTCGAAACGCAGTTCCGGTAATTCCTTGAGTCTGCTTTGCTTTGCAAACGTGGGACGCACGCTAGATTAAAACCATAAAGCTCTCCCATGAGACAAATCAGCCTTCACTTAAGAGCAAAAACCAGGGAGAGATAGGGAGACAAATGCCAGGGGTGAAGGAGGGAGAGAGCTTTTTCCTCCCTCCTCTATCTCCGCTAAACTTCCCCCTCTCCTTCCCCGCCCCACTCAACCCGTGCCGCGCGCTTAAGACAAATGTTTGACCGGTTTTTTTTTTTTTACAGGTGAAGCTTACCTCCACTCGCTGGTATGAATTACTCATCATTGCAATCAGCATGTTAAGAAGCACAATAAGTGAGGCGGCATGATAAAGAGTGAAGAGAATCGCTGTCCAGATTCGGATCAGGCTCTGATCTTTGAAGACCTCTAAGCTATCAAGTGTAATCATGTCTAAACTTGCCCACATCAGAGTTACCATTGTTGTGATTAGACTGAAACAGAGACAAACAGAATTTCATATTTTTATTAATCTATTGTAGAGGGATTAACAACTGACTGTTGACTGCGACTATTTAAGCAATAGAAAACGTTTTCCGTGTCTACATAACCTGATATAAACACGAGAGGGTTTGGGAGAATTCGAGACAGTTACGCAAACCCGAGACGAAGTCGAGGGTTTGCATAACTGTCGAGAATTCTCCCAACGCCTCGCGTATTTATATCAGGCTATGCAAACACAGGAAAAAAGTTTTCTATTGCTTTTATAAAAAAATTTTCCCGAGGGAAAAAAAAACTCTTTGTATGGTACTGATTAAAAGAGGAACTCCTACCAGTCGCAAAGTCTTGTCCACGAGGTATTGCACGCTTAATCAGTTCTTGTTTTGCAAAAAGATGCTTTCCAAAATACGGACTTTTCTCGCTTAAATGTCAGCTTAAGCGAAAAAAAAAATTGACACACTTTCTTTGTAACGATTTTCCAAGTTTTAGCCCACGAAGGAATGGGTAAATAAAGTAAACTTGTCGAATTTTGAACTTGAAAACTTTTTCAAATTCGTGCTTGCGTGATTGGCGCCCGAAAAGCAAAACATCTTGACGCCACGATCTCATGCAAACACTCCTCTCAGCCAATCAGAACGCGCCTACTATCTTAGTCATTTTATAGAAAGGTGATGTTACACGGGACGATTCGCAACAACAATTTTTAGCGAAACACAGCGTTGCAACATTGTTCCAACATTGGAATGCTGTGCTGCGCAAAAAAATCGTGGTTGCGAATCATTCCGTGTAACATTACCTTAAGGTGACTCGACCCAGTTTTTTTGGGGGGGTACCACCCTACTTTGAAGCTCTCTGGTATCCCCACCTTTACTTTTATCGTAAGTCTAACACATAGAATGGATAACATATAGATCAATCTACAATATAACATAAAATTTTTGGCGATCGGAGTAAATGTCACGTGGTTATAATGCCACGCCCCTTTGAGGTCTGAGTCGAAAATCTGCTGTTGCCGGCATTTTTTCGTGAAAATCTCTCGGCTACACATAGTGCGCATTAGTGCCTTGCGCTGAACAGAGTTTCACCAAAATCGCAAAGACCCAATTCGAGAAATTCAGCGGTTTCCAAATTAAGGTCATAATTTATACGAAAATGATAAGCAAACTTTACACGGATTATATCTAATAAACTATGAGATTCATCTCTTTATTTTGGGCATCGTTATAACAGATGGGTCCTTGCAAGTCAGCAAAACGCTTTAGGGCCTTGTAAATGCTCGCGATTTCGAGCAAAGCAAACATATAGAAATTATAGTTTTCGCTATTTGTTGACGTTTGTCAGCGTTTAAGAGTCCTTCTCACGAAAAAAGCATTTTCTTAAAAATTCGTAGTTTTTTTTCCTTCAAATTTTTTCAGGGCCACAATTGATTAACTAACTACCCAGACTCTGAATTTCATGGTAATTGAAAAACTGTGACATTATCTTCTATAAGCCCAAACTTGAGTAAAGATTGAAGATTTTTAGCGTTTTGGCTGAGTTTGTGCTTTGGGAGTTGTCTATTGTTTCTAGTCTGTCATTATACAGCATTCTTGTTCAGCACGCGTGCAATGACCACGCTTAGCTGACTTCCGAATGTTCACCGAGATATTCCCGTCACGACTTGGTTTAATTATTGGCTTGCATTAAACCTATGAAAAAATGATATTTTTTTAATAGTAAGTAGATTTAGTGTGTAGCACTTCTTGATTTTTTTGCAAAGGCACAAGAAGCACGAGAATTGATTAAAAATTGTGACTTAAACCTCTATGTATCACGCGATGGCCTGTCTCACTGTACCAAAATTATTATATCTCGGTGAGCATTCGGGAAGTCAGCCAAGCGCGGTCTTTGCACGCGTGCTGAACAAGAATGCTGTATAATGACAGACTAGAAACAATAGACAACTCCCAAAGCACAAACTCAGCCAAAACGCTAAAAATCTTCAATGTTTACTCTAGTTTGGGCTCATAGAAGATAATGTCACAGTTTTTCAATTACCATGAAATTCAGAGTCTGGGTAGTTAGTTAATCAATTGTGGCCCTGAAAAAATTTGAAGCAAAAAAGCTACGAATTTTTAAGAAAATGCTTTTTTCGTGAGAAGGACTCTTGAACGCTGACAAACGTCAACAAATAGCGAAAACTATAATTTCTATATGTTTGCTTTGCTCGAGATCGCGAGCATTTACAAGGCCCTAAAGCGTTTTGCTGACTTGCAAGGACCCATCTGTTATAACGATGCCCAAAATAAAGAGATGAATCTCATAGTTTATTAGATATAGTCCGTGTAAAGTTTGCTTATCATTTTCGCATAAATTATGACCTAAATTTGGAAACCGCTGAATTTCTCGAATTGGGTCTTTGCGATTTTGGTGAAACTCTGTTCAGCGCAAGGCACTAATGCGCACTATGTGTAGCCGAGAGATTTTCACGAAAAAATGCCGGCAACAGCAGATTTTCGACTCAGACCTCAAAGGGGCGTGGCATTATAACCACGTGACATTTACTCCGATCGCCAAAAATTTTATGTTATATTGTAGATTGATCTATATGTTATCCATTCTATGTGTTAGACTTACGATAAAAGTAAAGGTGGGGATACCAGAGAGCTTCAAAGTAGGGTGGTACCCCCCCAAAAAAACTGGGTCGAGTCACCTGAAGGGCGTCTTGCCTTTATGCTTGACCACACGTCTTAGCTGATAAATTGGACTGTAAGTTATGTGCGGCGATCAGAGATACTAGGCGCTATTTACGTCTTAAAGGTCGTCTCAGCAGACGATTTCTTCATACATGCAATACCTAAGAGTGACTACAGTGTGGACAATTCCTAGAAAACTGTCATTTAGCCACCATGCCATGTCCCTGTGGTGTCCTAGTTGAGGTGATTTCCGATTGATTTAATTTAATATTTGCCATCAGTCAAATTCTTGAACTTTGTGGTCATTAGCCTAAGTTGACATAATCTTTTTAAGTATAATGACTTTTGATGAGTTATTTACCTGTGATATCCTTTGCTTAGCAGACTGTGTATCACGTCTGTGTCATTTATCCCTGGTCTTTCCTGACCATAAGCCTCAAATGAGGATGAGTATAACATAGTCATGCTGACCGAAAAAGATATCAACATTACCACACTGATGAAAGCGAACTGGAAGATTACTCGAACCATACGACTCAAGCTGAGCTGAAGGAGACCCAAGTAACGACTTATCTGGCACAGGTACACCAAGCGGAAGAAGCTGGCCACCACTCCCATTGCATACAGCCCGTCTGCCGCGCTTAGAATAAAGTGATCTGCTACACGATCAATGTCAGTGTATTTTCCAACAATGGCGCGTCCAAACCATACTAAATAAGCGCCAAGGATCAAAACTACCATTCCCATATCCATCCAGTTCCATCCGCTTGATAAGTACCTGAACCCACCGTCATGCCGGACCTGTTTGCACTCCCCCCAAGCTATTCCGAGGATCCACAAGAGGATAATCCATTCCAGTGCAGATGGTACTTGACTAAATCGGATGTTAAACCTCTCGTGTGAAGAGGCAGCAAGGAGGGATAGAAAAATCACGAATGATGCAGTGTGGTTGATGAATTTTATAAACGGTCTCTTTATTTTTCGGCTTAATTCTAGAAAAGGGCAGAAGAAGTACAAAAAAGCCATAAACGGATAGATCAGTACTTGAGTCATGACGTAGAAGATGCGGAAAGTGATTCCACGCGTGCGCCAGTATGGGACACCGCCGAAGACTCGGCTCATGAGAAGATGTTGGCAAAATGGATGAGCTACGAACTGCGAATGAAAAAAAATAAAATAATTTACTTCCCGCAAATACACCTATACATTCTTTCCCCACCACTGAATATACTTTATGTTCAAGGCCAATAAAATGTTGTGTTTAGCGATATTATACCATATTATAAATATGACAAAATGATAATACTGAGCTTGGGTTGCCTGTGGTGTGGCGGCAGCGAATTGTACTGGGAAAAAGTGTGATGCATAAGTAGTTTCTGAGCTTATTAAGGTAAAGGAGGGAGACATGGGGGTTACGGTATTGAGCCTTTTTTAAGCGGTGTTACGGTAATTTTATTTTTAATGTGCCGCGGATGATTGCGCTATCATCTAGCTCTGCGGTATGCGGTTTTTCATCCTTTTGGTTAACTATATTTGGTACAAGATCCTTCACGGTATTGCGATACCATTTATTTGCGCTCTCTTGTCTAATACAGGTAAATACAATGTGCAGCACCAACCACAGTAAGCTAAATGATTAAAATGATTACACAATCTATGTCGAAGTTAGAAGGGCATCTAATGACCGGACTTTTCGATCGTTGTACCGATCAAGGTCTTCTCACGTTTTCTCGCAATGTCTGAGGTTGATTTCTGGTGCATACATGCTTGAGATAAACAAACACGCGAGATGGATACCGCTTCAAAAGTAAGCGTGACCGATCATAAATGCGGTATCGTTATTTGCCAATTTTTCTTACGGTATTGCGGTATTGGGTACCCCCCCTCCTTGTAAAGGTAACGGCCGGAGTTTATCCCGGTTTCCTTAGCATGAAGCATGCATAAGAATATTGCTACTCCCCCCTGGACGGGATGCTAGTCCATCGCAGGGTTAACCCCCCCTAGCAGTATCTCGCCGGGAGCCGGTTCCTCGAAGGCCGATTACCGCTAAAAATAGGGCTAAAATTGACTACTTCGATATTTTTATTACTATATATTATTTACAGGTGTTTACAGCAGTGTTTTAGACTTAATCCCATTTGAAAGGGATAAATTACATTGTAGCTCTCTAAAAGAACATTGTCTACTCTCCAGACATTCAATACAGTTTCCAAAAAAGAAATCAAAAGTAAAAAAAACGGGCACAATAAATGCCAAAAATTCAAGAAGAACGCCAAGTGGTCCAAAATGAAGTGTATTTTACAGGATATGTTAAAAATAAATTTCTTGCTTTTTTTCTGGCCAACTGCATGCCAAATCTCCCTGAAAAGAAGCAAATATAGAATTTTTAACAATTTTTTTATGACACCTACTCATGGTAAAAAAAAAAGGAAAAAAATTTTTTTTCATTGTTTTTTCCTGTGTCTACAAGAGGGAGGGGGGGGGGGTTATCAAAATGATGCCAAAAGCCCTTCTTGACCATTAACAACCCACTAACCCACTTGCTCATTTTTTACAATAAATGACATGAGATGCCATATTTAGAAAGATTTTTAAAAATAAAAGGTTTGACAAAAATTTTGGAAAAAAAGAACCCACCACCACCCCTGCCAACATCTGGCAGGCTACTGAAAAGGTCATTAAATGTGTTCTACAGATAAAAAAAATGTACTTGTGGTGTTTACATATCTAAAGGGGTGTTGTATCATAAACTCGTTAAATTGGTACAAATACTCAGATACTCCCTATTGCAATACAATGCCCTATACATCTACCTGATGAGAAACAAAACCACGCATTAGCAAATCTCACAAAAAAAGTAAATCATTTTGTTTTAGACCACACTTACAAGTAATATGCGGGTGAGTAATTTTAATACAACTTATAACTTTTTTTTCTTATAAATATATTTTTAATTTTTTTTTCTTATTTTCAATTTCATCTGAGAGACTGACTGAAAAATGCAGCAATTTGGATCTAAAAAATTATTTGCTTTGATATTCTTTGCTGTGGAAAATCCGAAAACAATTTCGTTCCCTGGTGATATGCATGTGTTTTCCCTGGCATTGTGGTGCGCCACAATAGGTCGTAATCTTCCTCTCCACTTTTTCCTGTTTGTAACAAACGACACAGTTTCTCTGTTTTTCAGAAACAAGAGGGAGATGTTCTGTTTCAAACAAAGAAGGTTGAGCCTTTGGTTTTCTCCCACTAGTATGGACAGGGGGGTCACCATATTCATCAAAATCACAAATTTGCCTCACAAGTTCATCTCTAAAATCACATTGTGAATATCCAGCCGGTCTTTCGAGCTCGTCTGGAAACCTAGCCTGGTGGTCTAAAAACAAAATGTAACTATTGACCACAGCAATATCAATAAGGTGATAAAACAAAGTTTTCCACCACTGCATAGATTTACGCTGGATGTTAAATGAGGAAAGGATCTGGTCCGACCTGTCAACTGCGTTCATTTTCTTGTTGTACGTCTGAAAAATTTGAGGCTGTTGAACAAGTCTTTCAGTCCATAAACCCGCATTCCTTTCTTTCCGGGACACCTGGACGTGGTCATTTGCATTGCCCACAGTTGTTATCATGGACACGACTTTATTATCCACCCACTGCAAAACTAAACAGGGAGGGTCCCTCACCCAGCGCATACAACCCCGCTCTCTACCCTTAGCCCACTCTTTGCTGTTTTTAAGAGCGGCTGGGAAACTACGTCTAGTCTCTAAAATGGTACCAGTGGCAAGGACACCCCTATCAAATAGATCTTTGAAAAGGATAAGGGATGAGTAGAAATTGTCTACGAACAGGTGGTAACCCCGATTGAAGTACGGAGACATCAGACGCATAACTACATCATAGCCAAGCCCATGTTCACTGACATCCTGCCCTGCGGCTCTACCAATGTAGATATTAAAATCAATGGTATAGCCATTTGAGCTATCTGCCAGTACCCAGAGTTTAATTCCCCATCTGGTGGGCTTATCCTTGATGAATTGGCAAAACCCTGACCTGTGCCTAGACTTCACCATGCGCTCATCGATAGCCACATGTTGCCTTGGCTGGTACAATTCACCACATTTTTTTTTAAAATCAGTAACAAAAGACTCCACATCACGCAGCTTATTCCCAGGTGTTTTGGTTGCCGGGTCAACTACATGCAACATGGCTAAGATTGCAAAATATTTCTGTCGGGAAAGGATTGCACGAGCCCATAGACCATGGTAAAGGGTCTTCGTGCTCCAGTTCTTTTGGACATCACCTCGGACATGAACAACACCGAAATGAATCAATAGGGCAATAAACCTTTTGATTTCATCAGCAGTCACATCCTTCCAGCTGCCATCAGACTGGGTATACGAAGAGCCTTCACCTGAAAAGACCTTTTCCTGTGCGTAACTGTTAGTATGGCTAACTATGTCACCTATCATTTTATCAGTAAAAAAAAGGTCAAAAAAATCAATAGCCCTTGTCATGGTGTTCCTCAAATGACGACCACGGAGCTGAAAACCAACATCGCGTCCAGGGACAAACGGCGGAAGAGGATTCGGAACATCGGGGTCATCATAGCTCAGGTAGGGAGCCTCATCCTCTGAATCAACACAGCGTTGACCAGCAGCACTACCACGACCTCTGCGACGACCAGCAGCACGGCCTCTGCCACGACCAGCAGCACGGTTAGTAGGCTGATCTGCAGCACAGACAGTGCGAGCTACACAACATAAACATACATTTCACTAAGCACTTCAGTTATAAATGACAACAAACAACCTTTGACTTTTAAAAATTATATGCTGTATAAACTATAAAATTAATTACTTACCAGGTCGTGCAGGAGGAGTATCTGGGCTGTGGAACCTGGTCAGAGGATGAGGAGCTAACCAAAACAAACATATTTATTAATAAGGATTATTCAATGACAATAAGAGCATACAATAACTACCAACTGTATTGAATTACTGTTTACAATGATAATGAAATAATACTGACCTGAAAAAATCTCTTGCACTTCTTCTGCAACCAGGGGTGCAGCTGATGTAACAGGAGGTGCAGGTGTTGTGGGAGCAGCCAACACAACAGATGGAATGTCTGCACCATCATCATCACTGCCAGCATCTTCATCACTTTGAGAATTAAATAAACAAAACATAAAACTATATATATCTATAAAAACGGCGAGGCAATAAACAGAAAAAAGAAAGAAAATTTTCTGATCACTAAACTCAACTAAACAACTGAAAAAAAATTATATAAAATATTTCAAACTTTGCAAAAAAAAAATAGGAAGGGTTTTTTGGAAAGCCGAAAACACCACATTGAACATTGAGGTAGAAAAAAATGAGAATTCTGGCGTTACTAGGAGGAAATTCGAAATGATTGAGTGGTATTTGAGATCCACACAAGGTTCGCGTCCCCACGTGATTTACACGTCCCTTCGAGTATTAAAGTCGCAAAATAATTATTATAATAAAAAAAGTATACCTTTGGCCAAATAAATGGAGCCTTACGAACACAAATTTAAATTTGGAGATCTCTTTCAACTATAATACAAGTTTCGGTCGCAAAACGCTGATCTAAACGGCATATTCATGAGAAGTGAGTGTTATCACAGCCTGGCGGCCCAGACTTTGATGGGAGTCCGTTGGAATTTGAATTTTGTTAGAGAATGTTTGAAAATAAACAAAATACGATCTAAATCACACTTTTTTGAAAAACCTCCGCAATAAAAATGACTCCCCCTGTGTTTGTGTTGAGTGTTTTACCGTCTGTTCGCTTCTAGAGCCATTTGGATGCCGTTTGATACTTTTATACAGAGTTTTAAATTTAAAACTCTATAAAACGGCTCCTAAACCGGCTCTGGAAGTGAACAGCCACTAAAACATGTAACACAAACACAAGCTGAATCATTTTTATTGTGAAGTTTTTTCAAAAAAATATAACTTAGATCGTATTTTGTAGTATTTTCATACATATTTTCTCTTAAAAATTGAACTCTCATTTTGAGTCTCTGGTCTTATGAAACTTCAACTGATCACTTACCTCCAGTTGTTATCCAAATCATAAAGCTGGTTATCCAGATCGCTTTCTTCATCACTTGGCATCCCTCCATTGTCAGTTTCTTCTTCTAAAACTTGCCGAACAGCCTTTTCGATATCGAACGTTTGCTCGCGTGAACTTCTGCTACTGGACGCCATTGCACTCCCACTTTCAAAAATTCGCACGCTATGACTACTGCCTTATATGGCATAAAACGCGGTGTGTGATTGGCTAAATCTATTAACTTCCTTTGAGCCAAATTTGGAGGTAATCGGAAGTAACGCAATTTTTTACGAATTGTTTTCCTTGTAGATCGCTACAACATGACATTTCGAGTGCAGGACCGGAAGACAGAGACAATTTTGTTCCGTTTTTGTTTTACTATGATATGCTTGAACATATTGCTTTTTTGAGCTTCTCGTTGCCATGGCCGTCGCAGTTGTCCTTTTCGTGCACGGTCGCTGCAATTTTCAAGAAACTCAAAAAATTCTTGACCTGTTATTGAGAGTGTTTCTATTAAAAATGAAGATAATCGCAACCAAGGGTAGAACCCGGACGTTTCGTATCCTAATCTCTCTCCCTACCCGCCAAAATCCCGAATAATTTAACTACATATACTAGCCAGCTGTCTTTCTTAGGTCCTGCCCTAGCCCTTTCCGCCCTTTCCATAACTTTAAACGTATTAAAAATTCAACTTGGGCTTCAACGTCGTTCTCTCTAGAACTATTCAAAAACATATTATTTGCCATATTGTAAATAATCCACGGACCATATTTATTATTACGTCTATCACGACTAAAGGCTTGGTTACCAATGGTGGCATCGACCGTTAAAAATGGCAACGACCGTCACGAAAGGGAAATAAGAAAAGCCATCGTGACCTAAGATCCCCACTATAATTCATCCTACGAACGCAGAGGCCCGCCAATATTTAGCCTGCGTGCCAGGCGATCGAAGGAGAATGGAAAGGGGATTTTGGGCGCGAGATGAAAGAGAGACAACCCTCCCTCCTCGCCCACCCCTCGCGTTTCTCTCGCGTTCTGGCCATGACTGCGAAGCACGGAAAAAAGGCTACTTGAAGGTTCTGCAAATGCTTAATTCAAAATATGAATTGAGCACACTCTTCGAGATGGATATATTGTAGCTCAATTTTATCCTTGGTTTAAATTTTATTTTCCTCCACAAGGAATAATATATGATAATGAGTTTGAAACAAAGGAAAATAAAATTTAAACCAAGGATAAAATTGAACCACAACATATACAGACTTTTTAATTACTCAGTAAAGATTGCCAGCCGGGTTTAAATTCAAAATAAACGGTTGGTGACAGCGAGTTCTTTTATTTCGACAGATGGACTTTCAGTCGTCCGACAAATTCACCGGAAAACGTAGGAACGTTCTTTGTTACGTGGAACACGTAAAGATAAGATTTGTGATAGGAACCTATCATGATATATATTTTTAATTTTTTTTTTAATTTGAGGCGTCGTCCATATGTATCTGGATATTTTTTAAAGGAGATTTTATTATCCGTTTTCGAAAAACTACGCGTTCACACGTAGCGTCATGCATACATTTGAACAGAATTCGCCTGTCCATTAGGAAAGACTGAGACAATGGAAATACAATAGGGAGTTTTAGCATCGACGACAGCGACGGGAGCGAAAACGTCACTTTTAAAAGGAACTGAAGCGTATTTTCAAACTTTGTCGTTTTTATTCCAATTCGCTGAAAATGTTGGGAACCGCACTCAAGTTTAAAAACACTGGAAGAAAATTTCGTCCTCGCTTGTTTACGTCCTCAATAAAACGGGAAATTAGATATTTTCCCGTCGTAGTCGTGCAGTAACGGTAAAGAAATGAACAAAAAAGTGGATGCACGTGCAAACTTATTGTTTTGCTTAATAAACCTATTCAGTTGTTGTTTTGACGTTCTCGTTGCCGTCGCCGTCGCCATTGCTAAAACTCCCTACTGTGTTACGGGCCATGCGCTGTATGAGGTATGACGTCATCGTATCCGAAAATCTCCGTTTTCGTACAATACACTCCACTCTAAAGAGCGTTTAGGGAAAAAATACGTTTTCCGGCCCGCGGTGACCGTTCACTGGGTAAGTGTGAACGGCAAGCCAAACCGGAGAAAAAAATCACCGTTTTCAAACAATAAAGGATTCGTGCTGACGGTGACTGAGTTTCGTTGGCTGAAATCGAGTTTTTGAAGGCCTCTTTCTAAATAACCTGTGTATAGAGAACGGCGGAAATATCCGTGAAATTATGAAACCGTTTAACGAAGTGGTTCCGCTGTATATACAAAGAAACGTTAATTGATTTGTCATAGCAATGCCTTTGTTTGGTTTGACACTGAGCTCAGCGGCGCAAATACAGGTAAAAAGCAGGATGCGATTATGATCACCAACAAAATAATTGAAGCCCGAGGCTAAATCCTTGCGTTTAGCGTAACTCATGAAATATTCTGAGATAGCTTTTACAGAAAATTATAATATTTAGGGTCGGGTTGGAAAAATGGAAGGATGTCAGATGTTTTATAGAACAATGTCGATTTCCTTCTCCAGCGAACAAATAAAAATACAATATATTTCCGTGCGCATTTCATGCAAAAGGTATTGAATGAAAAAAAGGATTCCCGCCCGTTGCAATTTTCTAGGAAAAATATTATTAGAAGTGGTCATTATCAGCGAACTAACGTGAAAACTACGAAGAAACTAACTAAGTAAAATGATAAGAAAAACAGCGAGACTATGAAGATTAAAAAGAAACTTGTAGGTGATTCCTGTAAAAGATTTGTAAACAACGCCATAAAACTGAAAAAAAGGTTAATGTTCTCACTTTTATTAGTTCCGACATTGGCAGAAACAATACATAGCCATTGTGAGAATTATTGAAAAATTCATAAGTGGATGCTTATTCAGAGTAACATTAAATTTTTATTTATAGGCAGTAAGGGGTTTCTTTTCCGACGATAATCAAATGGTGAATAAAATAACGTTAAAAATCAGAAGTCTCAAAGATGAAGAAAAGGATTGAACAAAAAAATTTTAATGAAAATTGGCCAAAAAGAAAGTAAAAATTTCAAGTCATCCACCATTATGATAATTCGCTGTTAAGAAACAAACAAAATTGAGATTCAGCCTTTGATATTGACAGTTTACTTAGGATGAAAAAGACAAAACGAATCCCCGTAAATAGGTACTTAACCTCTTAAATCAAAAAGTGTTTTTAAATGCAGATTGTTTTCCGTTTATAGAGATCAGTGAACGCTATTTCTCTTTTGAAATTTCCAAGACAAACTATTTATCAGTTTAGCAGTCGAAATTTATCTGTCTGACAAATTTGACTTATTTCCAATTTGTGCAATTATCAAAATAAGAAAATTAAGCCCCAAGTTGACACACTTAAAAGCATAAATTATTAATGCGTGTGTCTTAACCGGCATCAGGCAGTCTTAGAAATGTTTTAAAGATTCGGGTTTCTTTAATTATTTCTTTTTTCTATGAGCAGTATTGGCTTTTGCATAAAAAGCCGAACAGCTTATTAACCAGATCGATCCGAAGAAACAGACTTTAAAGATGTGCACAAAAAATGTATTTAAAAACCCGATTACCAAGTTAACATAGACACTAGAAATTATTATTCTTATCTAAGGTATTTTTCAACATTAGTGAAGCATACTGAAATGACACCTGCTTCTTTTACCCTGTCGTATTTCCTTTGTGAATAAACCGCTTGAAAAATAAAAACTACTAAAACTAATGGAATATCTATCTGGTAGCAGATATAGATTTTAGAACAAGAAATTCGAAGACTCGACTTCTTTCTACAATGTGTACATATTGCGTATATGATAAATCTCAAAAACACATTATACCGTATTTTTATAAACTCGGACTGCATGGCATCAGTCTTTTGTCTCCGGAATTATAATTAAACTTTTTTATTTTCCCGGCGCTGAGGTTATTAATAACGATTTCTAGTCTGCGAGGATAAGAAAAGGTTTTAAAATATGATAATCAATAAAAAACAGCCAATTACAGGTTGCTTTTACTCCTCTATCCTGTCAAGTTGTTCGTTTTAAGTTTAATATTCAGCGATTAAAGAAATAAATGTTGTATTTCTGAATATTCTTCATTTTAAGTTTGATTTTTCAATGCTTTTTTTTCACATAAACGCTCTCACAACTTATTTGTTCTTCAAAATGACGAAGAAACTATCTTCGTCATGTTCGTGTCAATCTGTCAAATAAATCTGAGTCGCACTCTTTTTTTATTTTTGGCGGTAAGAACACAATTGTACATTGCATTTAATTTGCTTTTTTACAACGTTATGGCTTCCTAGCGATACATAGATGTGAGTTTAAACTTGTAAAAACTCCCGTCGTGGAAAAAACCGCTAATAAAAAGCCAGTTATGCCTTGTGCAGAGTTAATGTTCTACAAATCAAATTTTTGCGGAGAACTTTCGTTTTTCTTTTGCTTCTGTCTACCGAATAATAAAAGCTATATGAAAACTTTTTCACTTGCAGATGTCTTTCATTTTCTGAAATGGACATTTTGTGGGAGTTTTCACTAGTCGCCATGGTGGGTTTCGATCCCGCTAAGTGCGGAAGCGAATATTTGTTTTATGCAAATGTACGGGGAAAAATTGCTTTGAGCATAAAAATCAGTAATATGTTATGAATTAAAGGTCTTTTATGGATATTACATTTCACTGAATAGGATGCGATCCACAATAAGATTCTGTAACTGATTAGGTGTCGCGTTCTAACCTCAAGGATTGATGAAAATGTACTAAAGAGTTATACGACTCAGACCGCAAAATTGATTAAATAAAGCTAACAGAAACACGTTTTGTAAATACGAAGATTCATTCAAACCAAAACGCAATTTCTTAGCTGAAGTACCTGTTTTATCACGACTTCTTAGCTAATTTGATTATCTCTTATAAAATGCTTACCTCTTTTTGCCCGTAAGAAATAGCATGGTGCAGTAATCCTAATGCTTCTTCGGCGAACTCCTCTTCGCTGGCTTCATTCCCCGGGAAATTTAACACAGTGGTCTGCTCCTTGCATGTTTTACACTCGTCTAGAAGCCCCAGTGCGAATTGGCTACATTGCAACGATAACGCCAGGTAATCCTTCTCGAATTCGTCCTCTTGTTTTGCGGACGTTTTTAAATCGCGACTTAGCTTGAACGCGGTTGTAAAGGGATCACTTCCCGTTAACGAAATCCACATCGGATTTGCCATAGCTCTGTAAACATCAAGGCGTTTTTGCGATTGTCGAAAATAATCTTCTTGGCAACTGCAGCACTCGCATAAGACATCGTGCGGCTTTTCCAACGTAAAACCTTTGGATATAAAAAGTTTAAGAACCTCATATTTCCCAAAATGCGCAGCCACTACCAGCGGCAAAAAATTTACTGGAGTTTTTTGGGAATTGCCTGCGGTTCCTAAACTCGTGGAAACGTTATTTTCATAAAAATCCTCCAAGTTAAAAAGCTGGAGATAATGATCAATTAGAACTTCAATAACTTGTACGTTCCCCTCTTGAACAGCTTTCATCAGCGATTCTTCAAGTTTACCTTCGTGATTTAACATGAAACCGTTGACTTCGCTAGGTGCATTGACTTTCTGACGCAAGGATCTGAAGCGGCTGGGTCTTTCTACTGTTGAGGCAGTAGAACTTTTCTCGTTTAGCTCAATCATTGGAACTCCTTCAAAAAACAATTCTTGGCCTTCGATAGGTGGATCTGTTAGCCACAAAGGACGGACAAACCCATCGCTACTTTGTGTATGCATTCTCAATTGAGCGGCCACTAGTTTAGAAACAGCGCCATTTGGTGACGGTGTTTGAGCTGTGGCCATGTCGAAATATAATGATCGACAGGTGAAAACACAACAGCGTGTCTTAAAAATATTAATACCCAGCAGTCTTCGGCGTTAGGCCAACAAAGCGAACAGCTTCTTTATCGTCAGTGGTTTTCTCTTCCTAACAACTTCTTTAAATTCAAACAAGACCCCATGATGCGGTTTACAGCAACACATAGGAATGAAGAACAACTTCACACATTCTTTCTTACGCGACGATCGAGATATCCATCGATTTGTGGTTGTATGCCAAAATATTCGTAGTTTTCTGTATGATTCTGAGTCGTACCTGAGTCATTAATTCCTGCCTATTAACTTTTTTCAAAAATAAAACTAAACTCAGGAAATGAACGTTGTGGCACAAAACACGGAGATAGAAGATGATCAAGTTTTCGCGTGTGCCCAACACATCATTACTTGGTTATCTCTCCAATCACCTGCTTAATTTCACATTAAAAATTTTACAGTTCTCAAGCAAATCCTCGGGGACTGTTCCTCGGCTATAAGATTTCCATTAAATGTAACAAGAACTTACGATAAGGTTTAAATTATCGCGAACGTGGCACGATTTCTGATCGGCTCGCCCGCGTAAACGCCAACTCAATGCAAACTGGCATGATGTCAGGGGATCAGCGGAAACCGCTATCGCTAATCTTAAGAGGCGTAGTTTATAAAGTAATTTTTGTCAACACGCATGTTTGTTGACAGTAGTAAATCGATCGTCTTAAGTAGAGCGCAGTTGACGTAAGAAGATGAATCTGATTGGGTGAAGCCATGCTTAAATGGGTTCACACACCTTCGTGTTGACTACGTCCGGTAATTAGTCCGAGAGGATATGTCTAGGTAGCGCACTCTTCTGATCTCGGCAGTCATAACAAAACTTTAACTGGCTCCTAGAAAAGCACGTCAACTCAATGCACTCGCAGCCTAGAGATTGTATATTCCACTCTTTCGTCCTCGTGCAACGTTTGGAAACTTTACATGGAAGGCCCCATGATGTATTTAGATAGTGATATAAAAAAAATCGCGTATTTGGCATTTGTCGATTTCTGTTCATTAATATGTAGTTCTTTATTAAACACAAATTAGTATTTTTATCAGTCCAAAAGAAACCTCACACGTTTAGGTTTTTAGATTTTAAAATTTCGTTAAGTCTTACGACATCAGTTTTAATTCAACCCCAAACAAGAGCAAATTTGTATAGCCTCTACAAAGGAAAGTTTGCTTAAATAGATCGATTTTTTAATAATTTATTATAATAACTTTCCTTTTCTTTTTTCAGGGTCAACATTCAATCATCTATAAGCTTCGAAGAACTTATAGTTACAGAACTTAAAGCCAAATATTCCATCATACGTAAAGGGGTGCAATTGTGAATAAAAATCGAATTCTAATACCTTTGAAATTTATACGTCGACACATCAGCCTTATTTTTACAATCTACATCACTAATTATGCAATAAGTTATGGCAACTCTGACGCACAACGCTATTCAAATCGACCTGCCTCTTTTTGTTGTTGTTGTTTGTTTGTTTTGTTTTTTTCAGTTAAAGGGCAAAAATCTTCATCAATTTTGTAAGGCGGGAGATTATCCAACTTTGCAAGCGAGATAAAAATATCATTGATAGTGGCACGTACATGTTTCTTGTTTGAATTAAAAATGCGGTCAAAATTACCTTTCAACGCAACAATGTCATTTTCGCTTTTGAGTCTGCGCAAAAGGTTCGATCACCCTCGCAGCCGTTTTTGTCTAACGCAACACTCCGTTGCGCGACGAGACAAAAAGGGGTGTGAGGGAGACTATAAGTTTAGCTGGATACTCGGGGAAACAAAACGGCAAAATTCTTTCCAAGTTCAGTCCCTCAGGATTCCCATTGGGGTCCTTAAACTCTATCATCCCGAACATTTTCCCTCTATTCAACCTAATCCCAATGAATCATTATTTTCGGCATCCCGTGAATGTTTTTAATCCCGAATCTCGCCCCCATTTTACCTCGAGATCAAGAATCCCGCAATTCAATAAGGCAAATACCGACCTCCGAATACCCGTTTGGGACCCTTGTCCCTTTAACGCCTTTAGTTCCGATTCCCTCGCTTAAGGCCAGAGGGATATGAAGATAAAGAACACTTGTTAATCACAAACACATCAAATTTAATCCCTTTGACTTTGAACTTACTATCTATAGATACACTTGAACAAGTCTAGTAGGTAGCGGAAGTTTCTAATGAACCCTTAATTTCCAAACTATAATTATAAAAGGAAAGTCCTGTCGGCCTACGCAATGTCCGTGTCGTGATATTTCAGACTCTGCTGCTAGCATTAGACAAGGCTAGCTTACATAATCCCATGTATTATCAGTCAAATATTAAAACAAATCTGTGCTCCCCCTTTTTCATCTCTGCCTTTCAGTGTGGATAATTGCGAAGAGTACCAATTTAAGCACTGAAGCACGAGTACCAACTCCGCGGTATGGCCAGTACCTTACGCATGCGCACAACTATATCACCCCGGTAGAGGCAGCCATGGACAGCTGTTTCGTCCTTTATGGTTGTGCGCATGCGTAAGGTAGCAGCCACAGTGCTTAAATTAGTATGCCCACCTACCCCTCCCCTAAATCAACATTAACACCTACTTCTCACTGAAGGCAAAATGTTGGGTTAGGGGAGAGGTAGGTGGGCAGTTTCCCAGAAACCTAAATTGATCTATATATTTACCCACCCTGCAACCAGGGCCTAATTTTTTCGGATCATTTTACGTTTCGGGGAAACTGCCCACCTACCCCTCCCCTAAGCCATCATTTTGCTTTAAGTGAGAAGTAGGTGTTAATGTTAGCTTAGGGAAGGGGTAGGTGGACAGTTTGCCTGAAACCTAAATTGATCCGAAGGGTTCTGCTGGCAGGGTGATATTTTCCGTACACATGCTCGAAAACCTTTTAAAAATGCACCGTTTAGGCGAGTTCGGAACTTAAAAGTTTAAAATGACAGTTGCAGCTGACAATTGCAGCTGACAGTTGGGTTTTGATCAAAGTAAAAATAAAAAAGAGCTCTCAACAAATCCCAAACAAGAAATTCGCTTTTAAAAAATCCCTTATCTTTTTGGTTAAATAGACCTCTTCAGCTTGTATGTTTTGATTTCCCGATAAGTCATGGTCTCAGGGGTGCAGTTTTCCTCCTGTCTTTTCATAAATTATGCGTACATATGCAAGGGAAGTCTAAAATTTGAATGAAACAAAATTATGACATGACATACCAGTGCCCGATCCAGACCTTGAGATAAGGTGGGGGGGGGGGGGGAACGGTCATCCAGACCCTTACATAAGGGGGGAGGGGCGGCCGGTCTCCCAAAAAAATTTTTCGGTCCTTCGGGCCTCAGTTTGGTCTGAAATAAGCGGGGGGGGCTCACCTGGATCCGCCACTGCATACATTAGGAATACAAAACAAACAAGCTAAAGAGGTCTATTGACCCAACAGGTTTCCTAAGACTTATGGATGCTATCCTTGGATGTTTAGTTCCACTGTCTCAATCGGTGGGCTTTTACCAGTTTCCACTGTGGTGGAGGGGTCGGGGTTTTGGTTCTGATCAAATGTGGGTTGATTGGCAGAGCTCGGTGGATTTCCACACCAAACAAACCAGAAAAATCCAAGCCAATCTGTTAAGAAAGAAACGGAACTCTTAATGTCTATTACAAAATGCTAATTAAGAAAACTGTGTAAAGAAATACGTCCCTGTCAGTTGTATCAAATGCGAAATGCTTTGCGCGACCGACATGACCCAGTGATAGGGACAAGGGGAACAGAACAACCCAAATCAGTGTGCACTTTGAAAGAATGGAGCAAAGACCCGGGGGGTTACTCCTTAAATGGCCTATAAGGAGAAGTTCCCCTTTGTTAATGGGGTACCTTTTCCAGGCTTCAGGTAAATGAAAGGGTAGCAATTTTACTAGTTGTAGTATATTTAACAATTATTCCTCGCGCCCGAATGGGCTCTGAGTCAATAGCACATGAGGCTAAAGGCCGAATGGGCTATTGATTCAGAGGCCACGAGGGCGAGAGGAATAATTGTTTAAGTAAAATCCAACTAGTCGAGACAAAACAACTTTAGCTGGCAAAACGCGATTCAGCCGCCATTATTTTGGTTTTCAAGGCCGGCGCTTTTCGCTTCTAGTGGGCTATAACATATAGCCTACTAATAGCTCAACCAATCAAAACACAGCATTGATAATAGACCAATAGTTGCCTTTTACTAAAAAGGTTCGATAAATCTGTCATTTAAGTCTGCAAAAGGACCTAAAAGGGCTAACAGATGCATTTTTGGCTGTGAAAATGGCAAGAACACTTCATGGTTTAGTAATTTATTCATATTTAAAAAGATGGTACATTTACAGCAGTTAAAAGGGATGCCGCGTTCTTCACTAAGTATGAGAAAGGGGTACCATTTGTCAACAGAAGGTAAAAGAAAGAGACCTCTTTTCTGTCAAAAATGCTATACAGTTAAGGGCCTGTTTACATGGAGGTGGGGGACCCCAGATAGGTGAGGTCACATGTGGCGGGTCACCCCACCTACCATGTAAACGTGATCAAATTAAAATGAGAGGTCATATGGACAGACGGGTTACCTCACCTACCTGGAGACCCCACCTCCATGTAAACAGGCCCTAAATCTCTCTTCAACGGCCACCTTGGGGACAGAAGAAATAGGCCGATGTAAAGAAGTGGCCGTTGTAGAGAGGTTTTAAACAAGTGTCAATGTATGGATCTGTTGTCCGCCGGGACGAAAAAAAGCGGCCGTTATAGAAAGGTGGCTATTACTGGAGGGGGTTGAACCCCCGGGGCGGAGCCTCCCAGTATTAAACTTTGCTAGTAACCCCCCACCTCCCCCGATCACTGAGGGCAAGTGTTGGACGCTATTAACTAAATCCATTCGATAAATGCGTTAACTAATAAAAGTTGAGTAGCTTACCTGTCTCTGATCTCTCCGCTGACCTCAAAAGAATAAAGATCATCAAGGCCATAAAACATGCGCAGAAGGCGGTCGCCAGAAAACTAACAGGACCAAGTCTTTCAAAAACCTACGAAAATGTATCGTCTGGTAATTAACGGCAACCGGCCATTGAAGTACTGTTCATCATTTCACAGCTGATCATCAATTTTTCTGCTTATTTTTTATATTTCTTATCAATATATGAGCAATTTCCCTTTTATTTTTCACTTTCTATCTGTTTATACTCGGCATTTCATTTTTCATCCGTTTGCAATTAACTTACCATGTACTAAATCTATTTTCACTATCTATTTACAACTAGTCATAACCAAAGGTTACGAAGTGCGGGCGACAACGATCAAAGGTCAAAACGCTTTTACTCAAACGTTGTGCTTTGATTAAGTTTCACGTGATATATGATCAAAACACACGTGATTACAAGTGATAGAAGGTCCCAACGAGCGTGATCACAGATTGCCTTCAATGCATTCCATTCATTCTTAGTGGAAGTCCAAACGAAGCTGGCTACGGAAACCGTGTGGAGCATGCGTAATAGCAACCTAGAGATTAGGATTGCGGGCTCCTGTTGTCGCCCGCAATAATATTTACCAAATACTTAGGCCCCGTCCACACGTATACGGATATAAGTTTTTAGAAACAGAGGTTTTTTTTTCTCGAATACGACGCAAAGGACGCTTTCCTATTTGTATCGTTTTAGCGTTTTCGTCTGGATAGGCAAAAACGATTTGACTTACGATTCGTATGGATGCGTACATTTTTTGAAAACGAACAAAAAAATCTCCTGATACAAGTGGTTGAGGGGTTAGTCAACCTCGTTCCCAGGGTTCTCTCCTACCCGCCCTACGGTTCTCTCTCGCTCTGTAGGGCGCGTAGGAGAGAGCCCTGGGAACGAGGTTGGGGGTTAGTATCTGCTTATTATCTACTCAATATCTTCTTTTCGCCAACGGAATTACCTACCTGTCCAACTACTAAAGGCAGTATTAATTCACCCAGAGCTGCACTAACAATCATAACACTTGTCACAGGGGCTGAAACGCAAACACAATTTTTTTACATAGTATTTTTAGTAAATTTCTTTAATCATTTTCGATGTCGAATACGCAGAGACAAACGGAAATTACATTAGAGCAGGTGTGAAAAGACAACTAAGAGGCAAGGTGGTCTGAGAACGTTAGCATAATTATTTCTAATATAACTCTCTCGTAATTATTTCCTCATTGAAGGAGAACTGTCAGGAGGTTTCACTGCGTCACTATACTTTGACGGCATACACAATTATTTAATCAGAGGAGGCCTCGAAATATTACTTTGACGAATTTATATTAAAATATCGGAAGAGGAACTGGTGATGGATTAGGACGAATATATAACGAGATTAACAAGGATTAGAACAGACAAAAACTCAAAAAATATCATGATACTAAATTTCTAAAATGTCTTAGCGACGGTGAGCCGCTACAAGCTAGTATTTTATATAATCGTCCGCATCGTCTCAGTCACCTCGATTCTTTGAAAGGATCGTGACAATTGAGGAAATTTGGGCAGTTATATGGAAACCTCTATATAGACTTCAGACCTATGCTGGGGAATAGGCCTTTTTTCAAAAATACCGCAATACTCTTTGCTGTCCCTCCAAAATTTTTACGTTAGCATTGTTTTCAATTTCTCTTCTGAAAACAATGCTTATGCAAAATTTTGGAGAGACAGCAAAAAGTATTATGGTATTTTTAAAAAAGGCCTATGTGATCAGCCAATTGGTCCGGATCTTGCCTAACTGCAACAAAGGTATAATCGACTCAAGCGCCTGAACTTATTTTAAAAGGACTCCGACAATCGTGGTCATCCGGACAATTATATGGAAGCTCGACTTGAATGAAGAAGAAAGACTGAGTGTGGTGTCAGGCTTCCTCCTTTACTCATTAGCGTACTGCTGTTTGCGACTACACTGATCGCTTAGTGTCGACTATGATATTTAGCATGATAATGATAGTTACCTGTTAAATCTATGTAATATTCTGCGAGGGCAATGCTTGTTGGGAAGACACTGCTCATAAATAAACCTGCACCGCTGGTTCCCAACCATAATGCTGGCTCACTTTCTTCGAAAATTAACATGAAAAGAGTCGCTGAAAGACAGCCAATCTGGAAAAGAACGTGATTGCGCAAATTCAAGTAAACAGTGGTTGTGTTTACTACTAACATAATAAACACGAGTCAGTAGTGGATGGAGGTTAATAGGACCTGCATAGGTGTTTCTTTAGAAGGTTAGCTTTAAGTGTCTCGAATTAGTCTATGAATGAAATCTCATCTTTTCACGCTATACAAGGTGGTTTTAACTTCTGAGTGTATGGATGAAATCCTAAAGTGTGACCATTCAAATGAAAGCTACTGAGCAGTACTTTCCTGTGGTACTGTTTATTATGCTGTACAAGGTGGTTCTAACTTTCGAGTCTGTGGATGAAATCCTAAAGTACGCGTGACCATTCAAATGATAGCTACTGAGAAGTACTCAGTGACCCGTGGTACTGTTTATTATGTCATACAAGGTGGTTCGAACCAAAGCGCACATGAAATTCTTAATTGCCACTATTCAAATGAAAGCCACTTAGCAAAACGTTCCTCTGGTGCCAATAAATTGAGACGATGAATGTTGTTCTAACTGTTTAGTCCTTTTTTAATGTGAGTGGATGAAATCCTAAGTATACTCATATAAGTGAAAGCTATTCAGAGCAGTACTTTCCCCGTACTGGTACTATACTGTTTAATATGCTGTAAAAGGTTACTCTGACTTTTGAGTCTGTGGATGAAATCCTAAAGTGTGACCATTCAAATGAAAGCTACTGAGCAGTACTTTCCTGTGGTACTGTTTATTATGCTGTACAAGGAGGTTCTAACTTTTGAGTCTGTGTATGAAATCATGAAGTGTGACCATTCAAATGGAAGCTACTGAGCAGTACTTTCCTGTGGTACTGTTTATTATGCTGTACAAGGTGGTTCTAACTTTTGAGTCTGTGTATGAAATCCTGAAGTGTGACCATTCAAATGGAAGCTACTGAGCAGTACTTTCCTGTGGTACTGTTTATTATGCTGTACAAGGTGGTTCTATCTTTTGACTTTGTGGATGAAATCCTAAAGTGTGACCATTCAAATGAAAGCTACTGAGCAGTACTTTCGTGTGGTACTGTTTATTATGCTGTACAAGGTGGTTCTCACCTTTGACTTTGTGGATGAAATCCTAAAGTGTGACCATTCAAATGAAAGCTACTAAGCAGTACTTTCGTGTGGTACTGTTTATTATGCTGTACAAGGTGGTTCTAACTTTTGACTTTGTGGATGAAATCCTGAACTGTGACCATTCAAATGAAAGCTACTAAGCAGTACTTTCGTGTGGTACTGTTTATTATGCTGTACAAGGTGGTTCTATCTTTTGACTCTGTGGATGAAATCCTAAAGTGTGACCATTCAAATGAAAGCTACTAAGCAGTACTTTCGTGTGGTACTGTTTATTATGCTGTACAAGGTGGTTCTAACTTTTGACTTTGTGGATGAAATCCTAAAGTGTGACCATTCAAATGAAAGCTACTGAGCAGTACTTTCCTGTGGTACTGTTTATTATGCTGCACAAGGTGGTTCTACCTTTTGAGTCTGTGGATGAAATCCTATGGTGTGACCATTCAAATGAAAGCTACTGAGCAGTACTTTCGCGTGGTACTGTTTATTATGCTGTACAAGGTGGTTCTAACTTTTGACTCTGTGGATGAAATCCTATGGTGTGACCATTCAAATGAAAGCTACTGAGCAGTACTTTCGCGTGGTACTGTTTATTGTGCTGTACAAGGTGGTTCTAACTTTTGACTCTGTGGATGAAATCCTATGGTGTGACCATTCAAATGAAAGCTACTGAGCAGTACTTTCGCGTGGTACTGTTTATTATGCTGTACAAGGTGGTTCTATCTTTTGACTTTGTGGATGAAATCCTAAAGTGTGACCATTCAAATGAAAGCTACTGAGCAGTACTTTCGTGTGGTACTGTTTATTATGCTGTACAAGGTGGTTCTAACTTTTGACTTTGTGGATGAAATCCTAAAGTGTGACCATTCAAATGGAAGCTACTGAGCAGTACTTTCCTGTGGTACTGTTTATTTTGCTGTACCAGGTGGTTCTAACTTTTGAGTCTGTGTATGAAAACCTGAAGTGTGACCATTCAAATGGAAGCTACTGAGCAGTACTTTCGTGTGGTGCTGTTTATTATGCTGTACAAGGTGGTTCTATCTTTTGACTTTGTGGATGAAATCCTAAAGTGTGACCATTCAAATGAAAGCTATTGAGCAGTACTTTCCTGTGGTACTGTTTATTATGCTGTACAAGGAGGTTCTAACTGATGAGTTTGTGGATGAAATCCTAAAGTGTGATAATTTAAATGAAAGCAACTGTTCTTCAAACGTTATTCAGAATAAATTGTCGCAAGTCTGTAATTTAAGTGATTGTAAATTGGAACGCCCGGAGGAACCTCTCTCTGATGCTATTAGGGTTTCAGTAGTTTGTTTAAAAGAAACACATTTGATGATGTTACCAAGTTAATCATCAGCATGGTTGGAGGTTTGACATACATCGCTATCGGTATGGAAACAAACCGACCAACTGAAAGGGAGCCCTGAAACAATAGATTATTATATACAAATGAGATTTCATAACTAATGTATGATTTATAAGTATTTACAATCATATGCGTGAGAATGCCTGACCTCTTTCAAGGTAATCCGGTTTCCGGATTGATTTTTTGGAATCTGGAATTCAGCTCAAGGAATCCGGAATCCCGTTAACGTTTGGAATCCGGAATCCAAGTTCCACTGACAAGGAATCCGTAATCCAGTACTTGGGATTCGGAATCCAAAGAGTGAATTCCAGAATCCAAGATAGTCTGGGACTGCCTTAAGTGGGGCGACATGTCAAAAGTGAAAGAGCTGGTTCTGCAAAACAGTAAAGTCACGCCGCGAGCGGGGTAAAGTTACCGTTAATAGGCTGATTTAGCAACAGAACGGGAACGTCAGTTGACGACGGCGCGCGCAAATCAAACAACTGGCTAGACCAATGGCTGAGTGGCAAATTGGGCACTGGAAGTGGAGTTTAGTCCTTTCCGCGCGCTTTCCCGTCGTCAAATGACGTTCCCGTTCTGTTGCTAAATCAGCCTAGTGTTCTCCGCTAATTAACGTGGTAACAAACTGTTCATTTCCGAGTTACCCTTTTGATACCATTGTGTGATATTTAACTTGCTTGACATGGTATGTCAGTTATACATAAATTTAAAAAGGTGCCCCGTCGTAGGAGGGAGGGGAATAGTGATCCGTCCGCCATTTTGTCTTTTTTCTGAACAGAGGAGACGCGTCCCATTTTAAGATTGGGTGCCACAAGCTGCCCAATAAAAACAGGGGCAACACATGGGAATGCAAGAGGAAGATATAATAGAGTACAAAAACCTGGTTGTACTCCAAAAGTTCCATAGCATACATAACTGATGCGAAATTGTGACTTCACTCCCATTAAGATAACAGTTTAATGTTACCTGCTAACTTTCACCACGACAGACCATTCTTTTTAATTGGGTGTCAGATTATTGTGTGACATGAAGTTGCGTGACATAACACTCACATAACACTCACCCAAAAGAGAGAGTTGAGATAAGCTGCGTGACTGGGCTTGATATGAACAGCTCCTTTAACAGCGTACGAGTAAACATATGCGCCAAACGTCGCCTAGGACAGAAAAGACAATTCCAACCTTAAATCAGTAGTGTTTCATGCACTCTTTTGAGAGTTCTCAATAAATAGGTTCATGATGTTTTCTTGGTTAATTTGCAATTTCCAACCTACTTCTCGTCCCTTCTAGGGTAATCCACTAGTCCTGGACTCTGGATTCCACGCCGTGGATTCCGGATTCCAGGTGCTGGATTGCAGTATTTGTCAGTGGAACTTGGATTCTGGATTCCAATCGTTATTGAGATTCCCGATTCAGGATTCCAAAGCCCAAGATTTCAGATTCCACATGCATATTTTTCCCGGATTCCGGTTTCCATAAGCAAAAATTTCTCCGATTCCCTTACATGGAGCGATACTTCCAACCTACTTCCGTTGAAAGTAGTTTGGAAAGTGCATAATGGTAACACACCCATTACCTTTTTTCCGTCTAGCATTTCCCTAATCCAAGTAAATGCCAGGCAAAAGAAAAAAAGGAGAGAATAAAAGAAAAACAAGAGGGAAGAAGAGCAAACAAAGTTTTTGGGTTTTTTGGCCAGGTACGTATGGTGACCAGAAAATGATTGTACTTGCTTAAAAGGGAAACTTTCGGTGCAATTTTCAGAGGCAATATAGTATTCAGTATTTGTCAGCACAATACACGTATTAGCTGGGTCATATTTACTATACCATTAGCCCGTCGTACAAAAGTAGAATCAGCGACGTCAAAACTGTGACTACGACAACTCTCGGTTTCTGATCATCTCCAAAAATTTTTAGCCAGGGTTGCTTGCCATTGAGATACAATGTGACCATGTGGTGGTTATAGCCTGAAAAAGTTTTAGAACCATATTGAGAGTCCATTGAAATACAATAGAAGACTACATTGAGATGCAAAATACTTCTAATCAGAGTAAAGTGTCAGGTTATGTTGGCTGGCTCCTAAAATGTTGTACAATAGACCTTTTTACCGATACGGCGGCCATATTGAATTAATTCCATTCAAGGAGTATTATGGGATGCTCAGGGGGCATAAGCACGATCCGTTGTACTCGCATAGGGAAGCCACCTTCTTATTTGACTGCAAAGTGAAATTAAATAAGAGGGAAAATCTTACCTGTTTTGTTCTATTCTTGAATCTGCTGTTGTGCGAAGTGAAATGGAAGTTGTTTTAAGATGCGAAAGCTATATTCAAGTCGACGCTTTATAGCTCTTTATCCGTTGTTGATTTCACAAAGCTTTGTGTGAAGTGGCTCTCATTTCACTGTTGGTGTCACGCGTCGATTGTTATTATTGTCTCGCGTTTCATTGTTGGTTATTAAGGACCGATGTTGTTTATTGTTGGTTATTGAGGACCGATTTATTTTCAAGCCTTACTCAAGTATTGCCAGTGGTTTTTGCACGAAATTCATTCCAACAAAGGTTTAAGGGATAAAATGTACGGTGGGCTACTTTTTTCTCTCTAAAATAAAATCTTCGTATTCAAAAAGATCAGAAATTGATTATTGACTTTTCGATTTATGAATGCCTCCACGTGACTGGACCGGAACTTAACTTTGCGTTTCACGTGTGAAAGTTTCTTGAGCTTTTCTGCTTGGTTCTAAGATTGTTTCAGGAATTCGATTGCATATACATCCAGATCTATGTTGCCTTGTTGTTTTCGTTTTAACTGAATGGTCATCGTGGAATGTTACCTCGCGCGGCACTGTGTTGTAAACTGGTCCAGTGAACTGGAGGCAATGATTGCGCGAGAGCAGCTATCGAGTTTCGACCCTTGTCATTATTTAGGGACGGACCATTAGAAAAGTTATGGGGGGGGAGGGGAATTTTTGGAGCCGCAGGAATTTTTTTTCGTTATCAAATTCCTTGTATGAATTTATTTTAGGCCATAGCATGAATATTTTTTAGGATTTTAAAATTGGCGTGCAAGAATTTTTTCTCATTTAATTTTCCCTTGCACGAATATTTTTTTTGTACTTCGCCCGCCCCCCCCCCCCCCCCTCCCCTACGGTTTCTACGGTCCGTCCCTTATTACCGTTAATTCAAATATTGTTAATAAATTAATAACCAACGATGAAACGTTAGACGATAAAAACAACCGGCGCGTGACCACATAAAGCATGGTGAAATCAACAACGGTTAAAGCGTCGACTTGAACATGAAGTAGTTTTCGCATCGTAAAACAACTTCCACTTCACTTCGCACCACAGCAGATTCAAGAATAAAGCAAAGCAGGTAAGACTTTATCTCTTATTTAATTTCCATTTGCAGTTTACAAATAAGAGCGTGGGTTCCCTATGTACTCGCTTAGTATTAGAAAATATGGTCTTTCACAGGAAAAGGCGATCACTATTACATCCTAACCCGGCACAACGATCAGTTTTCCCATTACAATCTTATTCGATTCTAAGAAAACTTCAAGAAAAAATGCCCCGAAAGGCGCTCGTAAATACTAAACGGAATGTGCTTATGCTCCCTGGGCATCCCATAATACTCCTTAAATCTAACTTATATCAATATGGAGACCGTAATGGTAAAAAGGTCTATTGGAATAGTATTAAATGAAGTGCGAAACCAATTGTGGAATTGCGCCATTTAGGCATAAAGGAGCCTTACCCAAGGGCGCGATCTCTTTTCTAAGAACAGTTCTTGTACAGTTCTTCCAGATTTTTGGAAAAATTTTGTAACGCACTACAGCTAGCGATGAAAAACGTCCAGCTTAGATGCGATTTCTTTTTTTACGAGAAATCAGAAAACCTGACTGATTTCCAAAGTTTGGACGTAAGAGAAAGTTGACGATAGTGAATCAAGAGTCACATGTAGAAACAGTATTAAAGCAACACTAGCTACAACCCGTTAAATGGAAGAAAACAGAATTAGGATTTAGCATACTAATGCATATTGATGGTAGTGGTAATGGTTATGGTGATGTTGACGAATATGGTAGTGAATAAGATGATGATAATAATGATGATGATAATGGTAGTAATGTTTATGACAGTACTGAGACAATAATGATGATAATAACATTAATACTAAATAAAGATGTTAACTTACCAGGGTTGTTAAGTCTCTGCTCATCGTACATTTCATACTCGTATTTCTTAAGGGTCCCTGTGATTTTGGCCAATTTACGTGTAAACATTAGCCACAACAACCCAAATATTACTGGAAGCTGAAAAAAAGCGAATCCACAATTTGTCTTTGTTTTTGTCTATCTATCCATGTATTTATCTACGTACTAATTTTATTATGTCTACGAGTTTTTCATTACCAGTTTCACGATCTTCCTTAATTATTGTAGGAAAAAAATGGTTTTTCTTTATATCCCATACCATTTTTCTAGCTTTCTTTGGGTCGTGCTATAATTCGATCCTGTAATCGTGAAAGGTTAAATGCTGGTGTAGAGGGTTGTTCACGGGATTTGCATTTTGTTTTTCTAAGCCACTTTATCGGTAAATCCGACACTAAATATGTAATCCTTAAAACTATATATTTGTGATTTATCAACTGAGTAGCTTAAGGTTTGTTCTTAAGTGAGAATGATCTCTGTAAAACACGTCAAACTGTAGTCGCGGGATTTAGTCACGGGCCGTAATGTATCAGTGCGAGTGCAGTGTGAATGCAGTAGTTAATCAGTAGTTGATTAAAGTGCTACAGTGCGTAAAGAGCCTCGTCAAGTTTCGCAGGCTGGCGTACTTTACCCAAGTACACTAACTTAAGTACACAATAAGGAGCCTTAGGGACGTTTATTGTCATCTGGTGAGAAACTGCAAACTTCTACTAAGTTGTCAGTCCTGTATAGTTACAGCTTGCAATTTTAGAGTCAGCCTGCGAGCAGAGTCTCCAACGGCGTGTCTTCTTCCTGATTGAGGAGGAGGAGTAAAGGTTTCCCTGCATGACTCGCGTCAAGCCATTGAGGTTGCACCGGGGTTGCACCCCGCAGCCCGAACTACTGGACGGGTCAATCCTATTTTCTTTCGTCAAACTGTTATTTTGGGAGCGAGTTAGTCCATTTACTGATAAACCGATATCATAATTAACTGAGCCCGCTGGACAAAACGCACGGCTACTAGGCCTGAGTAGCAGCGCATGCTCAAAAAGATCTAACGCCATTAATTTAAGGAGAGTCTTTTTTCTCGAGTACGTCAATTTCAAGGAAGTGAAAGAAAGACTCTGTTGGCAGCAGGGTGTATTAGATTCAGTAGCAAGAATACCAATAAATTCATTGATACTCACATGTAACAGAGCTACAATCCAGTAAGCCCATCTGACATGCGTATCGCGATGCATCTCTTCTTGGGTGTGGTATATCTGGGTGGAGTTGTCGATACCGGAAGTGGAGTTAGCATATGGCCACTCATCGATGATCGTCGTATAATTTACCACCATTACACATTTACGACGCAGGAACGGCCGCGCTATCAGCGGGCTCACGAAACCACCCACGCCGTAAGAGAAGTGTAGAGCCTAGGAACCAGAGTGAATTGACTAGTCCAGTTTCGAATTAAAAATTACCGCTGAATACAAACAATTACGACACATTCTTACGACGTAAAGTAAAATATTAAGAGATTCTGGCGAGTAAGTGTTCGAAATTTGACCGTACACAATAGACAGTGTAATAAACAGGTCTTTTTCTCTTTGGAATTTGTGAATATATAACTTCAGATGGAGGCTAAGCCTGTAAAAAATGCGTCTTCACTTCTTTAATTCAGCGGTCATAGCGAACTCGAAACTGGACTATTACTAGGAACCTAAGATTCGACGACGACGACGACGACGACGACGACGACGACGACGACGACGGCGACGGCAACGAGAACATCAAAAATGCAATAGGTTTGATCAGCAAGACACCAACTTTGCACGTGCAGGGCACCTTTTATATTCATTTCTTTTCCGTCGCTGCAAGAATATAACGCAACATTTTATGCATAGAGGACGTAAACAAGCCTCGATGAAATTTTTTTTTCGCTTTCTAAACTTACATATGGTTCTTGGGAATTTAACTCCAGGAGAATTCGGCTACATTTGTTAAAGTAGGTGAACTGGAAAAATCACGATGAAGATCGAAAAAACGCGAATTCACTTTTCAAACGACGTTTTCGCTGCCGTCGCCATCCTTGACTTTATGAACGTCAATAGTGCGATAGACAGAATCACTGTTTATGATTGGTATTTTGTTTAATTAGTGTTATTTTTCTCGTGCAATCTTACCTGTAAATAAGGGGAAACCTGCAAGCGAAAAAACAAAGTGTTGATAGGATGTAGGCACTTTCAGGGCAGGGTTGCCCAAAGCTGGGTTAAGGTAACCCAGGGTCAGGTCGAACTTTGAATTCAGACTGAAAAAGCTTAAAAAGCAAATTCAGTTTAATTCTTAAGATTAGACGCTCTTAAAAGATAGGGAAATTATCCGAGTCAATGCTTTTGAAAAAAAGAATAGAATAACGGATTAAAATTCACACGCCGCCGGGTTAGGCCTAATCGGCCTTCGAACAACTGGGCCCACTAAAATATACATTAAAAGATTACAATAACAATTGTAAGCACAAACAAATTCTTTAAATTACATTATTTGTTTCATGCTCTGACCTGTTTGCCGTACATACGTATAAGTTGAACAGTTGTGAACGTATCTGTGGCTCCAAAACATCCTCCAAATATTCCCGCCAAAAACAGCAAAATGACGAAGATCCGGCTAAGCGGAATGGCAATGATGCATATGGCACTTAGACCAAGAGCTATCGTCACCAGCACATTTGGATTGAAACTGGTGGAAAAACAGCAAGTGATGTAAACATTTTTTCGTAAGGGCGCAGTATTTCTTTAGGCCGAAGGGGGGGGGGGGGGGCGAATGATATTGATTTGGAAAGGAAATAAGCAACCTCGCTCCAAGGGATCTCTCCTACCCGTCCCTATGGAGCAAGAACCTGGGAATGAGGTCCGCTAATCGGCTCAGAGGCACATTTCTTGTGGTGATGGACTATCTGGCATTTATCTACTAACTAGTGGTACCTTCCGGCAAGTGCCAACGAGGGAAATTCGTTTATCTTTTGTGGATTTTGCCTATTCAGATCTTCGCGATATTTTTTTTTTTTTTCATAATTTTAGAGGTTTAAAATGGATTCCGCTATAGAAAAGGATGGCACCCAACTTCAAAACAACAACTTTGGCACACTCTAGGCTTTCACTTTTATTAAACAGTAGCAACATGGCTTGAAGCTTTGTTGGTAAATATGAGCATTGCCAAGTTAGCACTTATTTTTCATGGAAAATTCCATTGTATCAAAACTATAAACGTTAGAAAGAAAAATATAGTTCAAATGAGGCCTTTGACTGCTGAAATTAAAAATAATAATTAAATTCCGAGCAACAGCGTCATCAGGAATAAGAAAAATGTTTCGCGTAGTAATATAAATAAGAAAAAAATGGTGTAAAGTAAAATGTGTGAAAAGCGCAAGAATGGGGCGGAATGTATCAGAGGTATAAAATATAAACTTGAATAAAATACAAAGATCTAATGAGCGAGTGTCACAGGACAAAGATTCTCTTGAAAGGCATAATGATAGCGTCAAAACAAAAGGTCCGCAAGTTCGTTGTATTCCTCACGGGATTTTTGGGCTGTCTCAATGTAAATCGAGGAGCAAAAACACATTCTGGTTGACAAAATCTAAAGACATGAATAAATTCTAAAAAAAAGGTCCGCAAATACGTTGCATTCCTCACAGGAGGTGAGGACTGGCTCAATGTAAATCGACCTGCGAAGAAGACGCTAGATCTGATATAGGTTCTGAGAATATAACCCTCTATGCCTTGATCAACTATCGCTTAAAATTCAATTCAGAAAGGAAGAGAACACGGAAAACCCTGGTTCTGATTCGAGAAGCGAGCAGGCTACCTCATTGTAAATGGAGCTGCAAAGAACAAGCTGGTTTGGACAAAAATTTGAGCATAAAACCCTATTCCTTGATCAGCTGCTGCTTTAAACGCAATTTATAAAGCAAAACAGAGCACTATTAAATAGCCCTTTCAAACTAGAAATCGTATTAAAGCTTGCTCACCTGTTAGGGCCTCTTGAACAGGCAACAAACAGCTGCACAATTTCGGACCACGCGTTGTAAATACAAGACCATGATGTCACTACCCAAATATGGGGTCTTACTTACACCCAAATATGGAAAAAATGCAAATTTTGGAGGGTTACGCAGAATTTGAGAGTTTTTGCCTACATTGCGTGGCGTTATATATAATTCTGCCGCCGAGTCAATCTCGCTTCTGAGCTCGGTTGCCTCGTTGGCAATTATTCTCTTCATATTTTCATTTTTAACATCTCTCAAATTTATTATTTCCAAATTTTCCAAACTTTTAAACAACCCCTCTAATTTTTATACATGAAAAACATTCGAAAACTCATCCGAAAATTCTCAAAAAATATTGAACAAGGAATGCAACTTAATTGAGTCATTTTTTGATTGAAGGAAATCTTAGCTAAAATTTAAGTAAAAGGGCAGAAGTAAATTCGACAAACAACGCTTTTAAACAGACTGGCCGCTTAGAGAGTGGTAATAGAAAGGAAGACCTGTAGCAAAAAAAAGTGCTAACGAACCCTTTTTTCACTTTAAAATTCCCTGCATTCTGACGTTCCTAATTTTAATGATGTCATCTGATTGCAACCATTGTTCCATACAAAAACGTGACGTCGTAATAGTTCAATATGCTGGCACGTAAGAAGTTTAGATAGATTTCAAACTTTCTTTCCAGATGATTTCTCAGGAAAAGAATTGGAATTTAGAAGCATTAGAAGTAGACAATAATGCAGGAAAGTACTGCAAGAGGACTTATTAAAAATGGTTACACTTTGGGGTTTCAACTTGCACAGACTCAAAAGTAAGAACCACCTTGTGCAGCATGATAAACAATACCACAGGAAAGTACTGCTCAGTAGCTTTCATTTGAATGGTCACACTTTAGGATTTCATCCACAGACTCAAAAGTTAGAACCACCTTGTGCAGCATGATAAACAGCACCTGAGGAAAATACTACTCAATAGCTTTCATTTGAATGGTTACAGTTAAGTGACTTATCGGCAAACTCAAAAGTTAGAACAACCTTGTACAGCATAATAAACAACACCTGAGGAAAATACTACTCAGTAGCTTTCATTTGAATGGGAACGTTACTAATTATCTTATCTGCAGACTCAAAAGTGAGAACCACCTTGTGTAGCATAATAAACAGTACCTGAGGGAAATACTACTCAGTAGCTTTCACTTGAATGGTTACAGTTAAGTATCTTATCTGCAGATTCAAAAGTGAGAACCACCATATTGTGTCAAGCATAATAAACAGTACCACAGGAAAGTACTGCTCAATAGCTTTCATCATGAATGGTGTGGCACACTTTAGAATTTCCAATCCACTGACTCAAAACCAAGAATCACCTTGTACAAAGACATGAACAGTATCACAAGAAAATATTTGAATGGTAACACTAAGGGATTTTTCATTTAGACTTAAATGCTGGAACCATGGAATATAGAATGATTAAAAGTGCCACAGGAAAAGTGCTACTCAGTAGCTCTCCTTCGGTGAGACAATTCTCAACACGTTAAGGGGTTTGCTACTTAATACGCAGGTCACTAAAAGTGTTCAGATGGCAATGGATCTACGTCAAACGGAAGCCATTATGTAACTGAGAAATTTGCTCAGAAAATTGAGAAAAAATTCAATAATTTCCCGAAGATTTGTTATATTAGTTTGTTTGCCATTGAGGTTTAGCAAGTGGAAATTATTTTTCGTCGTACAATGTAGCTTTTGTTCCTAATGTAGTATGCAGTTCCATAAATCATTAATTTTTAATTAAGAGAAATAATTTTTTTCGGGAAAAAAGACTTGATCCCAACGCTGGTTTTTCTTTTCCCCCTAATTAAAGGAAAATATAGACGATTTTGTGCGCAGAAAATTTTCAAATTAGCTGTGCAGTTTGACTAGGTGATATTGGGGAGAAAAGATGATAATTTTTATACATTTTCCCATTAGCTTTCTCCCGCTATATCGCTGCCTCATTATATTTTCACACAAAGAAAAGAAAACCTTGTTTCAAATTGTTAATTATTAAAGTGTTTATTCCGAACGTGAAAATTTTCATAGCACTGATTCTTTATCTTTAAATAAAGTTCATCCGAGCAAATTTCCATGTTTAATTAACGGTGAAAACAAAACGAAGCGATGTCATAAATCTTTTCCATGCGTAATATTTGATAACACTCCGTCTTCTATATATTCAACTGTTCATTGTAACTAATATTCTGTTTTTGGAAAGGATTGAAAAAAAAACTTAGGGTAAATCAAATTCACGCAGATACACCTGTGAAGAAAGATCGTCGATTTATTTTGTCTTGACAAAATCAGTTAGGCACCGTGATTTCAAAACCTACAAATACAAATTTTAGCCATAAAGATAGATTAGATATTGTAATTTTTACGAGGAAAGGAATACTACTTCAGTTTTAATCTTAGCAGAAAATTTTGACATTCCTATTCCAATTCGAGCTCATTTTCATTTGAAAACTGATAAGAACGTGCTGGGTTAAATATACGCTAAGCACAATTTCTAAACAACTACATTTAGGTAATTTTTCAGATATTGTAATTTTTACGAGGAAAGGAAGCTACTTCAGTTTTAATCTTAGTTGAAAATTTGATATTCCTATTCCAATTCAAGCTCATTTTCACTTGAAAACTGATAAGTTCGTGCTGGGTTAAATATACGACAAAGCGAAATTTCTAAACAACTACATTTAGGTAATTTTTTTTTCTGCAGCCAGAATACTTTAAATTATTCTTTGGTAGAACCTTTACTATCGCGTCACAGAATAATCTGACGCACAAAAGATACGAAATCATAGGCATCGAGATTGGGTGGAACTTTGATCAAAATACCACTTATCGATTTTGTATGCACTTGATGCAGTTAGCTTTAGCAAGACGTAACTAACTATCAAGGACCTTGATTGGTAGTGACTAAAGTACATGCTAATAAATACTGTCATCATTGTAAAGCTCTTGAACGATTTTTTTCAGGTGTATTTGTGATTTTTGCGGAGTGAAATGTGAAACTATTTTCTTTCTTGATTTTCCTTCTTCGACGACCCACTGGTCCTCAGTGATTCCCATAATTTTTTGAAGTCTCTCTTACCAACTCTTTGTCTTCCTTGACAAAGCTCGGTTGTACAACAAAAGAAAAAAAATTTCGCTACTTACCGATCAACTAGATAACCACCAGAAGTTGATCCGAAGACGTTGCACAAATCATGCACAAAAAACAGCACGCTCATAACAGTTATAGACTTCCCGGTCAGGCATTTAAGCTCCAGTAATGTAGGGCCCAGTATTTCGTCTGACATTCCAAAGACCATGAACACACCGCAGTAGCAAATTGTAGATTTGAGACTGTTTCTGTCTTCTCCGAGTTTTTTCAAAGTGTTTAGGAAACGTTTCCACAATGGAAGATCCTTATCTTTTTCGAACGTACGACGTTCGACATCCTCCATGTTAAAAAGTGGTTCTTCTTCATCAGATGAAGAATCAAAGCCCACACTCATGTTGCTAATGAAATTCTCTTGAAATGCTCTCGATGAAGAGTTGTTTTGATGCGAAGAGAGGCTCTCCGTCCGTTGAAACAAGTTCCAAATACTTGAAAATTCTTTAAAACATACTGAATTCCATAACGTCGATGTCGACAAGCTCCGATATTAAAAGGACGCAAAGTTCGAGCTATTCGATCCTAATTTTTTTTTCTCCTTTTCTGTTTCGTTTGCAATTTTTACCAGTCTAACCAGCGCTGAATAAAGTTAGTAAGAGATCATGGAACTATTTTCAATAGGAACTGAATAACCTTGACGTAAATTATATTGTGTTTTGATTTCCTTCGAGTGACCGAAATTCGAGTGCAGCAACAATTGAACTTACGGAGTATTTTGGGTGAATTCGTCGCTGTAGCAATTCATAAACAATTGTTCTCTCACGGAATTTGACTTGTTGTGGCCTTAAAACCAAGACAACAAAGCTATTTCCGCTTCGTGTTAACACTTGAACACGAACCACCTCACACCCATTCTCAAAACTTTGAAATCTTTTTACCCTGATTGCAACATTTCACCTGTCACAAAAATGTTTTCCATTTTTTTCGTGCTAATTTATTCATCGCGGCTTTGAAAACAATTTTGATTAAATCACTAACCTGACGGTCAATCACGTTCGCGACAAAAACCTAACGATTACAAATTACATTTGGGTTGTTGAAAGAACTCTCTTTATTCGTAACAACTTCTTCAAGATTTCATTACGATGGGGTTACAACCTTGAGCTATGCACTCTTATATTTCACGCTCTTAAAAATTTTTGATTAATAATTCAAAGCCATCATATTTCAAGTCTGAATTTAGATTTTATCTTTTTTGCACGTTTTCTGGTTCGTTTTTTCTTGACCAGAGGAATTTGAATCCGCTTTAAAAGCTGTCTGAGAGATTATAATTATCTTTGCTTTTGTTGCGATATGCATCTTTTCGCCGTGTATATGTATTTATAGCCACTTACTATGAAGAGTTTTAAAGTATGCATTAATGCCTTTGTAATAAGTTTATTTTATTAAGAACCTTTTTCTTTTATTAGTACAATTGGAACAAAATAAATCCACGTGTAACGATTGTATGGGATACCGGTATTTTATTTTAAAACATACTCGAAGAGACTCGAACGCCGTAAGGAGGTGGGGGTAGGATCGGGTCAGTTGAACCTTCCCCCCCCCCCCCCTCCCTCCACCAGCTTGCGTTTTTGCGGTGTTGCAATATTTTGAAAACACTAGGAGTTCAAGAGATAGCCTGTGCTCAGCTCTACAATAAGGGAAATATATTATGGGATATGGCGGGGCCTGGCACCTAATTGATTCAAAAAGGCCGCCATGCTGGCCTCCATCTTTGATTTTACAGAAAGTTTAGTTTTATCCAAACAGAGTAGAAATATGGCATTCCTACAACTTAAGGGTTAAAACATGTTATTACAATCGAGTATTTTACTTCCCGTGTTACTTTTTAAACAATTTTTCCCCCAAAATTGCGAAAAAAGTCGAATTTTGGTTGACTGATTAATGCGTTGAACGCTATCGGACGTCATATCACGTAACTGCATCAAATTTGGCTTTAATGTGTCTAAGAAGCAAGTAAACAACGGCGGAAGCGAAAAGGTTCTGGCAAGAAATCATTTTCAAAAAAAATTTTAGAAAACCTTTGGGTCAGATGGCTTTCTTCAAGTAACCTCCGATGGTTGAAACACCTAGCCGAATTATAACGAAACAGGAACTTTTCGGTATAGTTACGGTTTTAATCTTCTAAAAATATATTTTTAAAAAACTATTACTGCAGCTATCATAACTGGGGTAGAATAGTTATAAGTGACAGCTATATAACAATGTATTAGTTGTTAAAACCCTCTGGTAGGATTCCCTGCACGTTTCGTTGGTACCTGACTTAAAATGAGCACTCTAACCTCTCAATTGCAATACAGTTATGTAAGAAACTGGTTTTTAAGAAGTAAACCTGTTAGGCTAAAATTTGCCAATTGGGCCCCCTCTAAGTACAAGAAGAACCTGTTTAGCCTAAAAATTTCAAACAGGTTCTTATTTTCTAAAATCTATATAAAAAAAATTCTTTACAATTGGGCAAGTGAGGTAAGTCAACATTCAGGATCTTCTTTGGTGACATAGGTGCCTTATCACTCCAACTCCAATGGTATGCAAGTTTTATATAAGGAATAAGCTAAATACTACTAAATGCTCTTAGGCACGATGTATTTATTTCTTCAGAACATAAGAACTTATTTAAGAAAACAAATAGCCTAAATTTGGGCTAATTATCATTTATGTTAGAAACTACTGGACAGGGGAAAATGTAGGTTCTTAGTCGCGCGGGTTTTTTTTCTGTATGAGAACATTTGTGTAGCCGGAGCCCGGATCAAAGCATTTTCGCATAGGTGAACTGTGGTAAATTCCAGCAACCTTTTCTCTTGGCTATGTACTAATATATATTTTGGCGAAATTGATAAAATAATATAGTGGAATTTGCTGCTATGACACAGTTTCAAACATAGCGGTTATTTAATATGTGGATAGCTAGGAAACTATTCACTTAGAAACTATGCAACTGATCGTTTTAAAAGTATTTTAAATAGAAACTGGTAACAATCTGCGCCTCGCCTTATTTTTTCCTAAAAATTTACTCGTTTTCAACTCTTTGATGACGTAAAAACTAGTGCAAAAAAGTACGGAAATTTAGTTATTGCATACCCCAGTTTCCTTCAAAGCCTATCGCCATATAATAGGAAAAATATGTGAAGCAATGTTCATTATTTTCGGACCATTCAGCTGAAAATTCCAGCATAGAAAATAGAAAAATTTTTAATCAGTAGCCGTAGTCGTTTTAGGTATAATTTGAAAATTTATAAAAGCCCGGCGGCCTGAAAACTTCTCAACAGAATTTTCGCCGAAACTGTTTATCGATTGCGGGATGATCTGATAAATATGATTGCTCCGTACGACGCATCGATAAGTCACCCAAACCTTGGTCATTCAAGGTTCTACTACAAGGTTATTCTGGGGCCGCCTTGAAAAAAACACAGACAAGCAATGTAGAAAAATATGCGGCTCGTTGCTTTGGTCAGTTCTGGTTAAACTCGCGCAGGGCCTCGGTAAAATTCCATTGTCCTTTGTTAGGACAAACCGTTCCACCTGTCTCCTTTCTCTCCCAAAGCAAAAGATTGTTACCAAATAGAGATCTGATATTCAGATTTTTAGACTTCCTGTCAAAGTTGATTGGGTAAAAATTAAACATTCCATGCCATCGTGCCAGTTTTCACGAGTTACTGTCTTGAAATGATTCTCCGCAAGGAGACATGAAGACCGGAAGTTGTGCAGTCGATATAAATGTGCATGATCGCGTAACAATAACTAGTTTATTATTTCAGGTGCATTTCATCAGCCTTTCATTATTCAAATGAATTTTAAAGACAATAAAGCGTTCTTGACAAAATGCTTTGAACTTAAATAAGGGTGAAATGTTTAATTACGTGCCCCCATCAATTTTCAGTACGCGAAAAGTCATAAAAAGAAAATGTGATCAAATGAACGATACTGAGCGATATTTTTTCTGTTGTCGTGAAAATCTGAAAAGTAATCACATCTTCAACTTAAAAATTAAGTTCACATTGAAAAAAAATGGATGGACGCTCCGAATTTGCGATTTGCATTCTAACAAATGTCAGTTACTTTTAAGTTGAATTTGTAATAATTGCGCTGAAACTGACGAAGCGAATTTCTAAAAAAAATCTAAATTAATATGTTCCGGCGCACGATAAGAAACTCAGTTTCGATTATGGTAATTTTTATTTCAGTAAAACAACTTGACTGACACCAGTTAAATTACTTTAAGATTTCTTTCTCCAAACTTGGTAATTATTTACGGGATGACTCAATGCTGAGAATATACTGAATCACTTGATTGCCAGACCTTGCTAACAATGGATGTGGGTCCGTCGGAGAATGTTTCAGCGCTTCAATGATATATTTAGTTTTCAAAAACTTCCGTATTTTTTGTTACCACGACTACTGAAATGAACATGCAGAGAATCGTTGTACGTGTTTTTCAAAGAATTCTAGAAAAGGCGGGATTGAATTTAAACACATTTAATTTGTTTCAAAACCTTGTCTTTAAACATGGAAAATTTTAAAAAGGTAAGAAGGAAAAATATAGCAAAAAAAAAAAACAAGTATAAAACTACTCTTCTTGCATATAGTTTCATAACTCCAAAATGATAAAGTTTCTCAGCGCATCTCAACGTCGTTTCATGATCGTATTCAGTAAAGGCTTTATCCCCCAAAAAAAGCGATAACGAAAAGCGCTCCCGACCATCTTGTTTTTTTTTTTTAATATATCACATGGTATAGAATGTTTTTCGAATTGCGGAAATTTCATGTATGTCCATTGCACTCCGAATGACTGGATCTGAACGTCACGCAGCTGAAAGAGACGCTAAATTATAGGAGAACAACCAACTCTACAGTTGAAAACATCAACACAGGAACAAGGCCAGATCAACAAGTTTAAATTTGGCTCTTAGTGAACTGTGCACTTTTAGATTTAATGTATAGAATAATAAAGAGGACCACAGGTCAACTTAAAATAAACAAAGTACAGTTGATGAAAATTGGATTTGTGAGGAAAAATGAAGTTTCGGCCATAAAGTCTGCGGACCGCCCTGTTAGAAAAGAAAAACTCGGTTCAGAAACTGATTTTCTCTCCGCTGAACCACATAGAAGAAAAAGTTTATTTGCAGAACGTGTTGGATGTGATTATTTAAGTCTAGTATCCGTTCGGTCCGCTTTAAAATACGTGACTTCCTTGCTCACTATATAGTGTTTCAGCTGTAAGTTAACTAATAATTAAAAGTTTAATTGCGGTAGATAATAAGTTCAATAAGGAGTTTCGCGGACTAAAAGGGATCTAAAATAAGTTCTAATAATTGATGAATCTTAAAATTCATCACCTTATACGTTCAGTTGTGAAATTCCGCTTAATCCTGGAGTATTTAAGATAAAAGATTCATTAAAGAAAAGTCAGTCAGTTGAAGAAAGCAATCGGCATTATGACAGGGAAGTTAAGCTGCAAGGCCGAGAAGATAAAAATTGAAAGACTACATCCTAACGATCGATCCATGTTATAATATTCCAAACAGAGATATTAAGTTATGATTTTTTGTGGTTTAACGGAAGTACATGAATTTTGTCTCTTCCTCAATAAAACCAAAATACGGATGACTTAAAAGAACTAGTATTACTGGAACCTTCGGTTCTTATTGTTTATAACGCACGCAGACACAAATCAGAAACTGGCAAACGATGTAATTGTAAATTGTACTCGTAATCGTTTGATGTTAATTGAATATTAGCCCAGTGTTCATCTCTTGGAGGTCAAAAACACGATTTGAAGAATGACATGAAACTTCTGAACGGCGCTGACCAAGCCTTTGATAGACAGATGTTTAAGCTCACAGTCAGTTTAACAGTGGTAAACGGACATTATTTTAAGATATTTCTGTGGCAAAAGCAGCCCGCTTTTTGGGACCACGTGGATTTGTGATGTCATTGAAGGTATCTTTTAGAAACTGACGATTCTAATGCCGACACTCAGTGACTGATAAAATCATAAACCCGATATTGATTAATCATGTGTGGTATTGTGAAGCCGTTTATCAGATTATCAACCAAACAGTCTGTAGTTTTCCATACCAAACCCTAACGGGCCGACAATTGTCCGTGTTGACGCGTTAATTATATATGAATTTCTGTTGCGTTTCGTATATTACTGAATGTACGTCCGGAAACAAAGAAAAATGAACGGCTGTAAAACGTGAATCAGAAACCATAAAATGACCTTCTTTTCTCAACATTTTTCTTAACGTGATTTTTACTTGCGGCAAGGATTAGCGTGTAAGGGTCAGAAATCGATATGATTCGTTCATAAATATAAAAACAAATAGACGTGCTTTGAATTCGGTTTATCAAATTATAAAAAAAAAAAACATTAAGCATAAGTCTTCAACACCGCAACGGCATCAACGGTGAGCTTACAATCCCGGCTACAACACATTGAAAAGTGCGTTAGTTCAGTGGCCAGCAAAATCGAAAGAAGGAAACTAAAAGGAACTCTTTTCATCACTTTATGAACATCACGTTCCGGGTATATTTAGCTAACAAACAAGTTAAACGCGACAGAGCTTCAGCTTAAATTTATTCCACATTTAAAGTACCTTTTTTTGGGGGGGAGGGGGTCATATCTTGAGCGACAGCCATGTATTGTAACACGTTTCTGGAAGACTTTGGTAACAAGTTGAACAGAAGCCACTAAGATGTTGGTATTTAACTGTCCACTTTCGATCTAACTTCTGACCTGTAGCATGGATGAAGTACTTCCAAATGTAAGTAAGTGCTGAAAATGTGACCATTTAAAAAACTACGTTCTATACATAATTTGCCCCGGTGCTGCTAATCTTGCACGTCAACCATATCTATAAAGGCGTTATAGTTTACAAACAAAGTAAAATTGAAGTGATTAGTACCATTATATGGTACCGTTTCAGTAGTCCTGTCTACCGTTTCAGGACAATCTTGGTTAACTCTTAGATTATGAGTTATTTTGGTGTAATTCTGACCTTTTGAGCCTGTGAATGAAATGCTTAAGTGACGGACCATTCAATGAAAGCCACTGAGCAGTACTTTCCTGTTGTACTGTTTACTAAGCTGCACCACGAGGGCCGGGGTTTCTAACTTTTGAGTCTGTCGACCAAATCCTTAGGTGTGACCATTCAAATGAAAGCTTCTGAGCATTACTTTCCCGTGGTACTGTTTATTACGCTACACCATTGACTCCTTGGACGAAATCTGAAGAGTGATCACTCACGCATGATCTCTAAAAGCACGTTCTTCTTTGTAAGTATACTTCAAAAAACATTTTTTTCATTTATTTGACTTTCAACTTTAGCCAATATTGTGACTAAAATAACGTGCTTTGGGTTATATAACACGCGAAGTGTGATCCACGGTGAGTAGTGTTGAATATCGATTAAGTCGGCTTTCACCCATAAAAGATCAGCTACGTGCATGACAACTAATTCTCCGTAACAAAACAAGGAAATGAAACAATCAACTCATATATTTAAAGAATACTAAAGTGTGTTTCTGCATAAGTCGTGCAGAAAGCTTTATTCTTTAACAAAGCTGACAAATTTTAATCTTTCCTTCACGAGAAAACGTTGTTTCTAGACAAAATAGACTGATAACTTCCGGATCATTATATTTCAGGTTATAGCCACGTGACCTTTAGAAGGAAGTAAAAAACCGGCCTAACAGAAACAAAAGATAGCTCATTTGTGAACACTTTCACTTCTGTATGAAAGCAGTGGGATAAAACGCTTAAACGGTAAGTGATGTATTGATGGAGCCACCATTTACTTCATCTTACAGTTTAGTCCTTTTTGTAGTTAAGCGTACGTGTATATCTTTAGGCATGAGGTTAACCGGATCTTTGGTTTGTCACGAAATTTGAATTAATGCTGACTCTAGTTTTAAGAGAGGGTTGAAAATTATTTCCTGAAGAATGAAATCAGTTGCTTTAGAACGAAACGTATTTAGACACCTCCCGGAGTTTCGAGTCTGAGAAATTTGCCAGGGCTAATAATTCAAACGAATAAATCTTTACCGACAGCAAGTCTGTCACACTGGCCTACATTTGGTAGGTTCCGCGTTTGCTTGTACAAACCGTCGTTTTTACGATTTGCCGTGTTGAGTGTTCAGCCTTGGTGAGTTAAAACTGTAATGTTGAAGTCCCAATTATAATGCAAGCGAAAGACAGATTTTACATAGAAGCAAAAAGTTTATACTAGTAATTCATGCTCCATCGATTTCACGTATAAGTCGGATGAAGGACTGATGTATTTAGCGTTGCCACGTAATAACCAACAAGAATTCTCGTACTCGTACGAGCAAAGTGAAACGATACGCCAGCTTAATTTTATAACCTCTCGTTACGAATCAGCAGCTGTACAATGAAGCAGGAACATTAGCTCCGCTTCTTTACTCCATTTGTTATCTTAAATCATTGCAGCCTGCAAAATAAATGAGCTTCATTTACTCCAGTAAGGTCCAGAAATGTTAACGTTCCTCACTTCCAATGAACCACTAACTTATAATATAAACTAGCGCTAACAGTGTATGTTAGCGTCCCGGGGGAGGTACTCAACAAAGGTTTATACAGGGAAGCACCACCCTAAGGTCCAGCCCGTTACTCTTTTATACACCATTTACCCCTTTCGTATACTTTGTATGGACAAATGATATCCCTTCTACATACCTAGTTTAAAATTTTGCATCCCTTGTAACCGCTGTTAATGCGGTCTCCTTCCGAACGGTTTCTTAAGTATTTCACAGACAATGATGTGTCTGTTATTTAACCCTTTTACGCCTTTCAAAATGACAAAATAAAAATGACAAAATTCCCTACCTTTTTCTACACCTGAAGCCTGAAAAAGGTACTTCTTTCGGGCGGAGCCTCCCCTTATAGGCCATTATACGTGGTACTCCCCCCCCCCCCCCCCCCCGATGTTAGCACCTACATTAGGCATACCAACGGTTCGGTAGTTTCCGCATTGGAGCCTCATGAAATGTCCTCATTTCCTTTCTCAGTTGTACATGCAGAGTAACTGCACGCATAGTCGGTTTGTTGTCTTTCTTCTCGGGCCCGTTATTGTGCCTAATGGTTAAGAAGCTCTACTGATTTTTTAGGGGTTTTCATCGTTAAAATTTCGCCCCAGGCGAGGAACTGATAAAAAAAATCACTTCTCCACTGTCTTGATATGAGGGCATTGGTGACAGCAGAATCACATTTCCCAGCTCTACCTGCCCTGTTCTTCAATTATAGGTGAGGTCGGTCGCAGAAAACGAGCCTTTTCTGTACATTGCGGCCACACAATTTAAGTACCCAGCAGAGAATTGAGGAAAAAGGAAATGCTCAGTGAAAATACTAACCAAGAGTGCTCACTTCAGCGGCCGGAAAGGAAAGAAAATTTCTTCTCAGCACATATTTATTTCAATAGCCTTCTAAGTACCAGACAGATTTTCATTTATGCAATCTACTGAGCGTGTACTCTAGACAGGAATGGCAGTTTGCATTTGCTTGCAGTGCGATAACGAAATAACGCCTCATAAAATACTCAAATAACATCGATAGCCCCTGCAACGCCACGCACAATCTAACCAGCAATGGTTTTGACAAAAGCCAATAATTGTACCTAAAGAACGGATACAAACCGATCAGAAGATGCTCTGATTTTAAAAACATTTACATAAATTTACCGTAGTTTTGAGGTAATATTTTACATCTTGATCCCAACCGGAAACCAACTTGCTCCGCGAAACGCCCAGATTTCAAAGAGTATCGATCATCCATTTCTATTTTAAAATTAAAGTGCGACTTGACAGTGCTATTTTCGAGCGATCGTTTAAGAAAGTCATTATTCCAAGTATTTCTGGTTTGAAAAAAACACTCTTTACCAAATGGCGGGAGGCAAACGCACAGACCACCCAGCCTCTACAGTTTGATTCTGATGATATAAGTCCTAGTTTGACGAGACCGAGAAATAGATCCTGCCCTGGTTATTTCAACTTTTCACATGGACTAGTTAGGGAAAATCTGTCGACACCACTGAAAAGTGCGCCTTAAAATAAGTAAAATTGCCAAATTTGAAAATGATACGTCTTAAGCGAGCGAAGATATAGATTCGCAAAGTTTTGAAAATTTACAGACGTTTGTATGGTGGGAGGCAAACGTCTGTAAAATTTCGCGACTTTGAGGAGCATATATCTTCGTTAGTTTTCAACAACTCACTTTCAAGCTCGGCAGTTTTACTCATTTTAAGGCGCTTTTTCCAGTGGTGCCGACAGATTTTCCCTTACTTTTCCATATCAAAAGTTGAAAAAACTGTGGAAGAGTCTATTACTTCAAGAATGATTTTGTTGATAGTGAAGAGATGGTATTAGAGGATATCTAGGTTGACCGGTGGATACTTTTTTTTAACTTATATTATCACTTGTTGGTCTGAGAATTTACCGTTGTCGAGAGGAGAAACAAGAAAATGATCAATCGAATTTGTAAGTCAATCAAAGGATCAAGAAAAATGGTTTAGCTTTTGATTTTCCCTGTATGTCGTCTGCTTGTCTTATAGATTAAGATAATAACTTTTGTTTGATCTCAATATTACTCCACCTGAATTAATCTGTACAAAAATCAAATTTTTTGATGTATAACGTCGCGCCAGTTGATGGCTATCTTAATCCTCTCTTCTTGTCTGCAAACATGTTATAGCAGCTATTTTTAGTAAAATAAAAATAAAAGTGACACTAAAAGCAAAAGAAAGTTTAGATGAAGCTCGAAACGGATTCAACTTTACTGCTCTGTTTCATGAAAATTCTGCGGAAAAAGAAATTATTGAATAGGTCAATCAACATAGCCTCGTCCCAAGACAGTCTTGGATTCTGGATTCCACGGGTGGATTCCGGATTCCAGGAACTGGATTCGGGATTCTTTGTCCGTGAAACTTGGATTCCAGACACCAATCGTCACTAGGATTCCGGATTCCTTAAGCTGTATTCCAGATTCCAAAGCCTAGGATTCCAGAATCGGAACTCCTTTACATGGGTCGAATAGCCACTTTGCCACGTGGCTTCAAACCCAGAATTGGGATTTTTGACTGTTCTGTCCTTTTTCAGGCTTTCAACAGTTTTTATTTCTCTAGTAGCTTACGATTATAACACAAATGGAGACAAATTTCGTTTTCAAAGAAGCGGTAATTTTGCCATTTACTAGAAGTAATTTGTGGCTAACATTACGTAACAGTTGGCAAAACTAATTATAAACAAAATGAACTAAAATATGCAGCTGGTCAAGGATATTGTAAAAGAACGCCAGATTTTCGTCAGAGTTTGTCAAAGTATTCGTTCTAACTTCCGTCCCACTGTCAAAATTCATGCCTCATGAACATATTGTCATCTCAGCAAAACCACAATTCTTTCCCACAATGGCAGATACAAAGTAAAGTTACTCTGCAGTTTTGTGTAGGAAAGAGCTTAAGTTATTCTCATACATAATTATGCCGCAAAATTTAGGAGTGGATGGATAACATAACCCTGTGGTTTATAGCTGGGTGTCCAATAAAGCGTTGCCGAATTACTACGTGCAATGCCTCCTTGCACTAAATAATTCGCGGCATTTCAACTAAAAAGAGATACACAAGGCGCTATTCAAGCCTGAAGGGATTGTTTCTATTCTCCCCTTGGGCAACTTAATGATACGCAGCGAGTACTTTTACTTCAGCGGTCATTGCCTTGGTGACAATTTTCATTTTCTCTCAAGTAACAATTTTAATGTATTTTCATGTATGTATGGAATTTTACTGCTCTATAATTCAATGTCTTGATCGGCTCAACAGGAATACGGTTGGTTGATGTTTTCCAAATAGCTTCCTTACATGAGAAGGGAGCGATCAGCGAGAACATGAAAAAGAAGAGCTTCAGCCTAGGTAAAGGCCTGGCCTCTAAGCACTGGGCGTCCTTGACAAAAAAGCTTGGAATGGCAGCCTCAAAACCAAGTGTTTTCAAAAAATAATGATGATGACGATGGTATGATGATGATGATGATGATGGACAATCATCATAATCAATAATCATAATTGATAACAATACAGATTTTTTAAAAAAGCGACTACGATTTCATTCCATACAAAATAAAAGTTATTTTTCTAGTAAATCAACTGATAAACTTATTCGGATAGTTTTATTTCCTTTTTAATTTTTCAAAATTAAATAGTTATGTGGGAAGTAGCCAAGGAAGCATTTTGCCAAAACTGCATTTGTTTCTTTTCCAGCGCGTTTAAAAATAAGGTTTCGTACTTGTTTTTGTGATGTAACAGTTAGGTCTATTTTTCTTCCTTCTGTCCGGTAGTTCTGAACTGAGGTCAATCAGTTGTTATCGAAACCAAACACTGAGACTTCAAGGAAGTAGCTCTGCTTAAGACTAACCATGCGATCATCAAATAAACACATAACAATTCGTTTCTCCCCCTGCTTCGTTCGAGGTTAAAAAAAAGGCCGGAGCCCTACGCGATCGACGGTAATTCACATCTAAGAAGCAATTCAACTGTTGACCCTAGGAACTTCCTTGTTTACAATTTCTTCCTTCCGTCATAGATATCTGAGCCTTATTTAATACTGTCAATTTTGTTGGAATGGGAGTAACTGTAAATGCTTTTTTATAACCATCATTATCGTGATTGCAGCCAACAAAACCGTCGACAGTCAGCGAACCCTGCTGCCTTTGAACCAAACCTCACTAAAATTGGTTTCATCAGAATACAGCTGTTAGAGGTAGGCAAAGAACAGAAGGTTAAATTCGTTTTTCTCCTTAAGATTTGCATGTCAGCTTTATGTTAGCTTGTTTTATAAAGTACATCTGTAGATGAAATCCTTAACAATTTTATTTTTTCAAACGTGACCAAAAAACCGAAAAGAATTTCCTCGATCGTTGTCCATTGTATTGTATTTTATTATACTATTACAGATCAAAGCCTTTAGTCCGTGGAAAGTAGTCTCTTAAACTGATAGGTAGAACCAAAGTGAAAGCTCGTCGTGCACCAATTAATTCACTCTCTTGTGCCACAAGATTCTACTTTAGAGGCTATTAAGGAAATCCTTAACTGTAGTATGAAATGAAAGCTACTGAGCGCTTATTTCCCTAATGGTGCTGTTTGTCAGATGCGCATGTACTGGGTGTTTCCATTCGAGCCTGTGGATGAAAGACAAAATGTTGCAGTTGAAATGAAAGCTACTGCGCCGTACTGTTTAGTATGATGTACAGGGTGATTTTGATCCTATGAATTTTAAGTCCTTATAAGCGTGATCACTCATTACAAATTTAGGGGCGCCGTTTATTTTACTGTGGAGTTATCAAGATCGTCTAGCTTGTGTGGGTCCCTGCCGTCGATGAAAAACCGAGCTGTTACTCTGATCGACCATGTAACTGAGAAATGATTTCTTTTTGTGCTTCAAATTTATTATAGTTTTATGCAAGCTGGTTCTCTGCTCGGAGTAAACTTTAAGCCACCACACACTAGAAATGAGGAGAGGACAATTCTAGCTACCACAAGTTTATTTCTTTTATTTTATCGTTGCTGATACTTTATCTTGACAATTATAAAAGTAAGAATATGTGGGCCAGTGTTTTTAGGAAAGCTTTATATCCTGCAGTGATTTCCCATAAAGCTAAAAGAAAGGCGTTACCTTTGTTTTATTTCTACTCACGCTTGCCTTACATGTTTTATTTGGGATATTTTATCGACGGTTTTCAGTTCACTATATCATGAATAAAGACAAAGAGCTTGGTATAATGTAGGACTGAGTTTGGCACATTTTAAGCGATATGCTAAAGCTATTGTAAATTCAATAAGGCAACTAGTTTTATGATTATCATACTATAACTTTCTCGTTGACTTCCATTTATCTACAAACATCTTTCATTCCGTTTTCACACTGGTTTCTGAACATCTTGAACTTACAAGGTCTTACAACTGTCTGCATGTATTGTTTATAATGTCTTTACTCGGGTAGTTCTAACTATCGATCGAGTCTGTGGAAGAACTTCTAACATATGAGCATTCAAATAAGGTCTACCACAAAGTTCTTCCTAGTGCCAAATACTATTTCTCATGCTGCAAAAGGTGATACTAACATTAATTCTCATGAAATCTTTAGGTATAACATTCAGACAAATGCAGAAAGATACTGAGCAGTTTTTTCATATGGTGCTATTTACTTTTGTACGGGGTAGTTTTAATCTCTTAGTCTGTCAATCCTAACGATTGAGCATTCATATAAAGCCTACTATAAGCAATTATATTTTTCTTTCACGCTTTTTCAATGCTGCACAAGGTGGTTCGGATCGTTGGAGTCTCAAAATGACGCGATAATGATGTACTGTCCGAAATTTTGTTGAGCGCATTTGCTCTAACTAAGCGTGATCTTTCAAACAAATCAGGCTAAGATTTTTAACATACTGCATGTCCTCTAGTTGTTGTTGTTTTTTTCTACAATCGAATGAGACAATTCACATATTGAGTCTCAATCAGAACTGACTGAATAAGAAATGAGCCACACAGATCATTCGAGTAAATTAGGGTTCCACCCGGGCAAAGTATGACTACCAAGAGCACTTATCGATCGCACCAACTAAAAAACAATTCTGTTTTCAACACAGTAAAACTTGGATCAGCAGTACTGTGTATGTTCAGCTACTGTCTTCCTGTTTTCCCTCTTCTCTTCAGCAATGATATTGTCAAACGGACTGGAAGCTGTCTAATTTGAGCTACAACTCAACCTGAACCAGCACAAAAGTCTTCCTGTTTCCCGCTCAGGAACAATCTTACTAAAGACGCTGCTGGTGGCATGACATGTTACTTTGTCCGATTTTTAAAAAAATTTCAGCCGGATCTTCCGTTTTATTTTATTTCTCGGACGTCCGAAAATGTAGTGTCCTTTTTAGGGTACCCAAGACCTTCCCATATAATATATTGCTGATTTTTCAAACTAAATATAACTCGGCCGCTTCCGTCAAAATATATGATCACGTATTTCGAGATGTGTACGTGATATAAACAATATTTTCTTGTAAAGGTCCGAGGTTCTTGGGGCAAATGGTATTTACCATAAATTAACGCTTGATTAAGAACATTTCTCTTTGCAACACACCTCATGATCAGTAGACGTTCACCTTATAACGGATTAGTTCTTTACTTCCATAGCGCCGTATTACTAACTGTCGTTTTCAAATGGCTAGGCCAAACTGTTTCCTCGGTTGGATTAAGTGCAATCAATTGATATTCCTTCATTCTTCTTTCATGTCTTTGTTTCTCTTCAATAGAAAATAAAATCACACGGAAACAATATTAACATTCCAAATTCCAAAAGAGATTTCTAACATGCAATATATTGTAAACCTGCAAATGACTCGATCAGTAGTCCAGTCGAGTCAAGTCTAGCGAAACGTTCTGTAGGGAACACATCTCTTCTGCTCGTTATTCGCAGTGTTCACTCAAGTTAGCTTTAAACACGCAATAAGGTACACTAACAAGGTAACGTTTTCTCTGTACAAAGGTTAAAAAAAGGTGATATTAGAAAATATAACAGCTTTTTGGAGGTTTAACTGTTTCTTATATGATTTATTTCATTACGTAATATATTCTACTAGTCAACGTCTGCATGATGATTAAGAAATGGGCTACACTGCGTGTTATTTTCACAGAGACGAAACCAGGGGCAAAAGATTGATTTCATGTAGCCTCTTCTTTGCAGTAATATGTTTGACAAAAGATCTAAAGCGAATTGACTAACACACAGTGAGCTTCTAAAATGATATGGAATGCCGAGCCAGTAGATCGAAGTTGTCCCAGAAAGAATGCATGCATGTATCGCTTCACCCTCACATAATTTTATATTCTGCTGAAGTTTGTTTTGTAACATTCAGAGAAAACATTGTGCTGAGCCCATATCCTTCAAAATCAACAAATAAAACTTCATCAGTTGTTTTGTATCATATCAGCACAAGAGGAACTAAACAATTGGACGCCATCTTTGAGCCAGTGTTTCTAGGCGAGCAAGTGGCTCCCTGAATCGCAAAGCTTTGCTATGCAAACAAAAGATGACTCAGACGGCTACAGAAATCTTACCGTGCAGACGTGATAATACGTGGTGCTGATATAAGGAGAGAGATAGCGTGTTTAAAAACAAAATAGAACAAACGTGTCAGCACTTTAATAAAAAGTGACCGATTGTGAGTGGTAGAAACTGCAGTTTGCGTTGAGGTTTACGAATCGACCAATTAACGAGGAAGACATTTAGAGAGGAGCTTTGTTAAACATTAGACATCAAAATCAATGTCTTTTTGTACAGGTTTTTTGTTTTACTTCAGATCGTCTGAAGATTAAGCTTTCCCTAGCTAATGAAAGTGGTGTGAAGGAGGATTTATTTATTGCGTTGTACTGAACCCAAACCAAGACTCCGTTACGACAAGCCATGCGATGTGCCGTCCATGCCCGGTGTTGAAATTCCCAATCTCTGAAGTATTATCTTAAACAAAAGCAGCAAGAATTGTGTTCCTGCGCGGTTTTTCTTTGTTTTTCATTGTTTTGAAAAACTTCTTCTCATATTTTTACAGTTTTAATAAAACAGTGAGTCCCGGTTTTCGACAATATTGTGGAATTTTGTGGTTATAAATTGAATGTGATTGTCAAAGAATTGTCTTTTAATACGTGTTGATTTTGATGGGAAAAAATAGACTTGGAGGTTGATGACTGTAAATTGATATAATTCTACAACAAAATTCGTCTTAACCTGGTTTCGAGAATGACTTTTACTTCAAACAAACCATACGAAACTTAATGAACAGATAAAGAGTAAAAATACCTTTAGTCGTGGAGAAGGCATCAGATGTTCGGAAGTGCTCCATAAATGTTTCGGAGATTTTCATCATCTTCACTGTATTAAACGCTCCTTGCTGTAATTGACTCTGATCCATGAGATTTTGCAGTAAGAATTATACAAAGACACGGCGAGTTCTTTGAAACGGTTCTCGGTTACTCACTTTCCAAACTTCAATTTAAAAATAGACACTCTAAACGTCCCAAATGTGCATGTAATTTTTCACGAACTCCTCCATATCGAAACGGTAATTTGAACTTTACAAACCCTTAAATTGCTGAGGAAACCAGCCACATGTGAGATTGTGTTCAGGAAAGAATCTCTTTATCGATGTAGAGTTACTTAGCGAATTCATTACTTTGGAAACGGAAAGATGCATTCAGAGCGATTCTCCGCGGCCTGGGAAAGAGGGTCCGGGGGTCTGGATTCTGGATTTCTTTCCCGATAATACAACTTAATTTCATTAATTTCAAATTTTTCCATCTTAAAATTATGGGAAAGCCTGTCTAGGAGATTTTTAGGTACTTTACTGAAACTTTCTGCCAATGGAGTCCCGTACTTAAAGGCTACGACTAGGATGACGTTTGGTGAATAATATTGTGTAACGGGAAGGTACACATCAGAACAACCACCTTTAACACAGTTTCAATGGTGTACAGAAATCTGGGCTCTCTTAATCAGGAATTCCTAGACTGATTCACTTGCCTATTTTAAGGATAACCTTATGTATTTCGACCTTCCACGAAGTCGTCCTCGTCACGTTAGCTTCGCTCCCGAAACGCGCATGAAATTGTCTTGCACGCAAGACAGGAAAAACAAGTTTTTTGGTCAATTCAGTGCCTGGTCCTTGCATTCGAGTAAGAATTAATTTAGGAGGAAAAGGTTAAAGTCACGTCTAAAACTTCTTTCAAAAAACTGAATATTTTGTTTACCTACGACTTCCCTTAGTTTTCTCGCCTTCAAAAAGCGTTAAACTGAAAGAAAGCACCATAAAAAAGGTGGCCAAGGAATGGGCCGGCCTGTTTGAAATATTAATTTGAAAAACATTGAGGGTATTTAAACGAAGTCATAATAGCTGCAGCATGTAGTCTCATGTAAAAGGAATCCGAATTCCGAAATCCGGGGCTTTGGAATCTGGAATCCGGGTAACTGTTAGAACCCGGAGTCCAAGTTCCACTAACAAAGTGGAATCGGCGGAAACCGGAATCCAAGCTAAGGCGTTGAATCGAGAAGCCAAGACAGTCTTGGTTTTCCCGTGGGGCGTGATAGAAATTTCCGGTCGTTTACCATTTACACAGTGGGTTCACGATTTGGGTAAAAGGTAAGCAAAATTCAAGACCGCTAAATTTCGCACCAGAATCGCGTTTACCATTTTCACCGATTAGTTCCAGGTATCAAAATCGGCTTTAAGAAATTGAACGCGAATTTCCGTTTGGAACATTCCGACGGAAAAAACGTGACAGGATCACCTTTTCAGGAATTCCTTTGTTCCCGGATATTTTCCACCGGAACGACCTGAAAAGCCGTGCTCCGTCTACTTTCCAACCGGATCAGTTTCTGGAAACCTTGTTTTAGTAAATGGCAAACAACTTCCATCTCGCTAGTTGATTCACGCACGTTCCTCATTCGATGCGAATCTCGACACAATTGTAAACCTCACATTCTCTTCACAAAATTCAGTGGAATTAGGAACTATATTTTGCTTCTCCTGATTATTGAAAACTTCTTTTCTTATCTTATATTGTTTTCAGGACATTGTGTTATTGAGAGTTTCTACCCAGTCAAGAGGTGAAAAAGACGACTTTTACCTGTACCGTGTACCATATTCTTGTTAGTTGTTCGCCTCAGCAGTGTGTAATGGCGGAACGTTCAGGTGAGAATACGTAACACAGGGACGGATCCAGGATTTTTTTTAGGAGGGGGTGCACTCGTCTCCTGCTCTACTTCAACACCAATAAACCACATAGTTTTTTTTTTTGGCAGAATACCAGTTGTATTAGAAAACCGCAGGTCATCTCGGGGGGGGGGGGGGGGGTGCGCACCCCCTGCACCCTCCCCCTAGATCCGCCACTGTAACACGGTAGATCTTTGCCCCAAGACATTTGTATCAATTATAAAGCCTCATTTTATGTGATGGGAAAATCCCGACCATCCTAAATTTTGCCGGCATGTCGGCATCGGCAGAGTCTGTTCCAGTATACTAGATGCCATTTTGATTTGTGAAGGGAAAAACTGGAGCAAAGCATATAAGAGGATTGTTAAGGAGCCAAGGTAGAAAGTGAATGATCGACGTCAGTAAAAATTCATATGTCGGGAATGATCGAGACTTGACCTCGAAGACGACGACGACGACAATGATGATGAAGATGATGACGATGGTGATGAATGACGATGATGATGATGATGATGATGATGACGATGACGATGACGATGACGATGACGGTGACGATGTCGATGACGATGACGATGACGATGATGATGATGATGATGATGATGATGATGATGACGAAGATGATGATGATGATGATGATGATGACGAAGATGATGATGACCAAAGAAGTAGAGGACCTCGATTTCGGCTTGACAATCGGGGAAGCTTACAGTTCCTCGTTTTCATTGGTCTGCGAAATCCGGGCCTGTCAGGAAACGTGAAATCCCCGGTCGTCTGAGATTATCCTACCGATAAAGTGGAACCGCGATATAACCGAATAGCCATGGGACTGACAAAATCTGTGCGCAATAGCGAGGTTTCGTGGAGTCGAGGTTCTTTTCCATGTATATCCTGCTAAAACTAGGGTAAGGAATATCGTTCGCTATACCGAGGACTTCGTTATATGGAGGCTCGATTAACCCTGGCCTAAGATCAAAATTTGAACTCTCATTTGTTGCCCCTATTCATTTCCTACAGAAGTAATGGGCAGAAGTTGATAAAATATCAAACAAACCCATCTTGTGTGATCATGTCCGTAATTCTCACGACCATTGTGATTTTCAAAGTATTGATATCACAAGGAAAAAAAATCTGATGCTGATCGCTCTTAGGGGCTTTGAACTCTTAGGATGGAAAAATCTAGCGCCCCACATTCGGAGGTTTCCGAATACAATGACGTCATACATCGTATACTATTAGAAATACGCATGCTCTGTGAGGGATGTGGACGCGTATTTTTTCGAAAACGAAGGGAAAAACATCCATTTTTTAAAAAATATCGCTATGTATAGACGGTGCCTTATTTGCACACCAAATATACCTCACGTCTAGCCTTTGTAATATTAGCAGCGTTTGTTCTGTCCAGTTTTCGTGTTTTAACAAGTCTAGCAAACTCGTGAATCGCGATCAAAGTAGTATAATATAATATCCAAAATGTACAGCATTTTTCGCCATATATATTCAGCTGACTGCGGTTGTTAAAAGGTTTTTTGACCTGTCCAGTAGATAAGTATCAGAAAAACCAACTGCGCTCCTCAGCGCAGTTGGTTTTTCTGATAGTGGATATGGTATCTTCTGGATAGAGGTTCATCCGTTGGATAAAGCCGATCTACCCTTTGAACAACTAGGACGGACGTGCTTTTTGCGATTACTTGAGTTATCATCATACGATCACTTCCGTCGCTTCGTCGCCAAAAAATTGTCTTTGACAAAGCAAATTATTATATTGTGATAATTATCTTTTTTATTTTACATCATATTTTGGCCTTGACCTTTACATGCTACCTCAAGATTGCTTTGCTCTAGGATCTGTTCTAGGTACGTGAAATATTATGAACGATATCTTTTTCCCTCAAAAAAACGGGAAGTTGCAGTTCCTCTGGGGCTGACTGAGCACTATCCATCGGATGAATCTCTATCCAATGATAAGTATTAGGGAAACCAATTGTACTATCCACTGGATGGCGATTTATCCGGTGGATGAGGCCTGTTCCGTTGTCACGCGCAGGCATCTTGGTAATGCGATCGGCGGAAACCGTACCTACAAACCGGAAACTGCATGATTAAAGTTTGCTAAGTTTGCTGTGAATAGAGACTTTCATGAGAGAGTGTTTTCGCTCACGAGGCCAGCATCTACGCAAATTCATTAAAACAGAAGAAAGCGTTTTATTTACAAAAGAAAAGAGTTAAACTCCTACAGGAATTGTTTGGAACATGGCCGCCTTTTCATTGATTTGGAACACCAATATGGCCGCGACGAAGTCTTGTGAAAACGCTCTTAAAGTTTTTATACTGTCTGTGTGAAATAAAAGAGGTTTCTATTCTAATTCTTATGACCTGGATCGCTTTTGAGTCAGACTTTTTATATTAGGGCCAAGAAGCGCTGAAAGCATCAATTGGTGTTAAATCTGATGCTGAGGACTGAAAATTCTAGACACTGACGTCGACCAAAAGCATGACAGTGGCACGAGATGGTAATACACTTCGTTCGTGGCATTTTTCGTATTTGTGTCTTGATCTTTCCGGATCTTTTGTCACATCGGCTTGGCTGATCGATTTCCTAACCTACGTCAGTAAGTCTTTAAAATATCTCTCGACAAAAGAACAGCTGTAAGCGTGGGTCAAAAGACGACTCTTTATTGTTTTTGTTAAACTTCCTCTCGAACTTCCACCCACATGCGAGCATCCTTAATGTGTTTCCGGCTTTGTAAGCCAATTATTCCCTTTGGAAATCATTGTATGTGTTCGATGTTGTGGAGATTCTATCATAACTCACTTTAACTAAGAACTTATAAGTGAAACTGACTACTCGCTTTCAAGGTAAGTGAAAGAAACCGAAGACTTCTTCGAACTGAGGCTGACTATGGACAATTCGGTTTTATACCGAAGCCAATACACAGGTAAATTAACTTCGTCTATTAGTGAGAATTTTTTTGCATTATACATTGTAAAACAACAAACAGAACTAGGGCAGAGATGGTGTTCTATCCTTAATTTAAATTATCAGCTTTTGAGATTTCATTCATGGACACAAACGTTATAGAGCTAATTTTTACATCTAGGGACACTGCTACATACAGACAAAACTTGCATAATATGAATTTCTTTCAAATGCGGAAAAGCAAGAAAATTTTATCCAAAAGTAAACTTTGAGGTTATAACTACCTTTTATGGCCTTATCACCACAAAAAAAAAAGTTAAGCAACGGCTTTCACTTGAATGGTTACATTTAAGACTTTACTTAAAAGTTATAATAAAATACCTCCCTTATACTCGCACCATAACAAAAAAGAGCACCATGAGGAACGAACCAACCCTTTCCATTAAAAGAATCAAATTAGCTTTGCAAGTTTCAAAAAGATCTGGGATTTTGGAAACTTTGTAACTCAGCGTATTTAATTAGAGCAAAAATGTCGAAAAATGGAGCTCTTTAAGGTAACTAAATCGACGGCAGTATAGTAAGAAGAAAACAAGGTTAAAGTGATGATCTGGCTTTCAGTTGTCTCTTCTGTCAATCGTTTGTTGTGTTAATACAATGCCTTCAAATTTTTTTAAAAATAATGTATAGAAAGAAGCCAGCGCCAGGTCGCTTTTATTCGGGAACTTCTCTTTAATGAATCATATGTAGGTTATTCAACTTATATGTAGGTTATTCAACTTGTATTCACGGCAAGTAGATATGATCAACGCTTCGTAACTGAACAGTCAAGCGAGTCATTCGCATTTAGTTTACAAACTGGCAATCGGCTTCTGCAAGAAAAGAAAACAATAAGAAAAAAACAGGCGATACTTAAAGGCCTTTTTCGTTTGCATTGCTTGGAATACTATCTTAAGGAAAGGCCGGAATTTTTGGTGAAGATGCCTAGAGGTCTTAAATCCATTTGATATTTTTAAGGTCTAAATTATCTAAATGTCACGGAGACATTGTTGTCTCATTTATTAAGGACTTTAATGAATTTTACTCTTGAATTTAAATTTTGAGGTTTTATTGTTACTTGTATACTTTACATATCAAGGTAATTCAAACTAGTACCTCATATACTACTGTTTTAATTATTTTCCTACTGATTTGAACAAAGGTCATTCATTTATTCAAAAACGCAAGAAAAAATAACTTCAAAATGATATATCTTATTTTATACTATTTCCTTTGTTGGTTAAGACAAATGCGAAGGCTGTACGTTTCATTTACAAACGGAATAGGAATATAAGTAGAAAGGAAAAAAAGAATTCAGTACACGGTGATTAATTATTGAATATTTTTTGGAAACAGTATATCTTCTTAAAAATACGTATTTAGCGTAAAATATTTTCACGTAGGAGGCATATGCGTAATAGGCCTGCGTTAGCAACACGTGAATAGCAGAAGTACGTGCAAATGCTAACGCAAATTTGAAAATTTCTTCGTCGAAGGAGAGGTTAATGTCGTATTTACTCAAATGAGCGCCTACGCTTTCTCAAAATAGCGTCCCGAATAAACGTCACAACTTACGGTATTCTAGCAAATACCCGCTGTCCCAATCCCTCACGTCCTTCGTTAGTAAGGCCATTCCGGTATCAAAAAAAGATTTCTTTCGTAAAAGTAGATGCGGTCGGTGGGACAAACATAATGGCCATAACTAGCCTCGGGATCAAGTTATTAAATTAAAAATGAAATTCCATTGTGTACTTATTCGTGTCATATATAATTGAAAGTAACATTGATTTTCATTCAAAAACAGGTCGAAGTAAACTACGTTCTTTTTAACAGAATGGAAGATTTTTTTTTCAAGGATTACTTAAAAGGAAGTCTCAGTTCAACTTTTTTCCAAAGCAATTTGCCACTAGGGCGATAGAAAACAAAATACTTAATGAAGATGACATAAGCGGCTACCTCAAGTAAAGTTTCTCCTTCTGTCGCACTTACAATATTGCGCCACGAGCCACCAGAAGAGACCACAACCCTAATCTCCACGTTACTCAATTACTAAGGCTTGTAACGTATGCAGCCATGAACTCCCACTAACAATGAATGGAATTGATAGAACTTATGCCCCATTCACACCAACTAAACATGTTTCATTAAACAAGCTTTAAAATAATGAAAAACAAACACGGAAAACTGGAACACAGGTTTTCACGCAGTATTCAAATAAAACTCAACAAGTTTTGTAATTTGCACTAAATTTGCAATCAACTTAAGTCAGTAACCACCTCTCATGAAGGAAACATTTTTAAACGGCTCTTTATTTTTACTTTGACTACTCTGGCATTAATTAATTAATGAACATTTTACAGTCAAGCCCATAGCTTGCTCCGCATCGCTGACATTTATTGTTTGAGTTAGATGTTAATAGTGACAGTTTTCATTGTTTGAGTGATAAAGCTTAGGACACAGCTCCTCTAACCCTTTAAATCTCTATAGTGACCTGCATCAATTTTCTCCAAGCATTTTCCATACACCATATAGACAGAAGGTTAGGAGAAATGATAAAATAATCACCAAGTATGAAATGCTTTAATCTTGAATCAAATTCTCTCAACTAATCCTTCAAGCGAATATATGGGGATCAGTATAGAGAATTTGCCAGTGGATACTGGGGCTTTTAAACCCCAGTATCCACTTGCAAACCCGGTTTAAAAACCGGGGTTAAAAAGGAAAGGCACTGTCCATCTTGCCAAACCACACGGGCTGGCGTTTTGGAAACCTTACTCAATTCGATCCTAAGTTCTGTGGGGGTTGGGCTGGGCAAACAATAAGAAACTTAATGGACACAGCCTAAAGAAATTTCAATGCTTAATTACAGCCGGATATCCTGGATTCAAACCAAAAGGAAACTTTTCTTTCTACACAAGATAAACAATATAATCGGATTTCATTCAAATAAATTTCCGCCAAGGTATATGTATTTCGGAAAGCTTTGACGAAAGGGAAATCCGCTTGTCTGACACCTTTTATCAGGGGCAACCAACGTCAATTTTCGGAAAATATCTGTTTTCGGAAGACGATTTGAGATCTAGAATTTTCGGAACATTTGTTGTAATATTTCTTGCTTGCCTGCCTCTCCTAGGATTTTCGAACTTCTAAAAAATGGTATAACTGCCTATTTTAAACCTATTTTTACCCTAAAAAGGTCCCCTAGAATTTTCGGGAGCCTTTTTTCTGACTGGAATTTTCGAAAAGGTAAGTTTTGATCCCTATAATTTTCGGATATCGAGACTTTCAGCTAGGAAAACCGATCAGATGAAAAATTTTTAGGGATAAAAATATGCCTATATCTACCGTTTAAATACTAAAATACGTTTAAAAATGCTATATTTAAGTGGTTTCGAACTATATTCTCTTTGGGTGCCCCTCTTTAATGAAGGGTCTCCATATTAAACGACTTCTATATTTACAAATCATTTGGTGATCTAGTGAACAGGAATGTTGTTATAATATTTGGAATATTTGCCAGAAAACTATGAATAGAAGACAGAGATAGCGTTAAGAGAAGTTTGAAATGTTGTGATGTCTCTTAAAGTTAACAGGTCTGGAACGTTTGTAAGGCAAGCGATGAATGCGATATAGCCCGAGCCCGGGGGGGGGGGGTACTCCCATACATTACCTATACGGGTATGTGCCGCCCAACGGGGTCGTGATTTTGAAGCTACTGATTTAGAACGGGGTATCCATTTCAGAGGCGTTTTCTAGAAAGGGGTATAATATTTCGAACGCACGAAAGCTCCAGTTTTGTAAGCAGCCATTTGAAATTATTCAAGGACAGATTGCTTTTGAAAATACTGTTCAATGCGTTAACAAACAAACTGCTGTACTCTTTGCACCCTACAACGGAGTATAAAAAATTGGAGCGTTTCTAGAACGGGGTATCAGTTTTAGGGCAAATTCTGGAACGGGGTATCAATTTTAGGGGAAATTTTTTTTAGAACAGGGTGCCGATTTGGAGTCCCAGGCGGCACATACCCACCTAAAAAATACCCAAGTGCCCCCCCCCCCGGAGCCCCAGTTCACACTCTACCCTATTCTGTGTTTTCACTCACGTGTCCAGCATCTATGCAAATTTATTGGAACAAAAGAAAGCGTTTACATAAGAAAAGAGTTCAACTCTCACAGGACTGGTTTGGGACACAAACATGGCCGCCGTTTCATTGTTTTGGGACACAAATATGGCCGCCATGACGTCATGTGAAAACACACAATAGCATTTGCGCCGGCACGAAAACCATACCAAATACAGCATTTTTTGAAACAAACGAGAGTTTTTACATAAGAAAAGAGTTCAATTGCCACAGGGTTTTTTTTGTATTTTCATGAATTTTTATTTTGTTATGTATTACATTTTTTTTACACACTGACCCTTATGAACACGTAGGAAAAATACAAGAAAAAAAGAAAAGAAAACTAAACATATATTCATCGCAGACTCACACAATTATATACTGATAAAAAAGAAGGAAAGAAACACACCCCAGAACATTCTTCTCTATTTACATGAAAAATTAATAAAAATTAATAATAAATGAAGTAAGCGGCGAAAGGATCGTACGCTAATCACATTTATATTTGCTCTATTTCATATTGTGGGTCTCCAACTTTATGTGACTTAGCGATCATTGTCTTGATTAAGAAAACGGTATTAATTTTGGAATTAAGGACTCTAATGGAGGGAGAATATTTGTTCTGTCTAAAAGAGTAGATATTGTTTTGCCAGTAAGAATATCACGTCCTCACGTCCAATAATACCAAACATTATAGGGTTGTCTTCGTACACCAACATGGCCGCCGTTTCATTGTTCTTCGCTGTAACGTCATGTGAAAACGCTCTATAGAGCTTCTGTTTTCACATAAGAACTAGGGGAGGGCATTTATCCGGGGGGAGGCTTATAATCGGATGTATTGTTTTTTTAACAGGTAGATGCGCCTGTAAATGGGAGGGCTATTAAGGTGGGGGGGGGGGGTTGTGAGCAGCAGGTAAGTCTGTTACTTGTATCCCTGAAAATCGTGACAAATCACTTTTCTCTCTCACAGGCGTAGATTCATTCGCTAAGAAACGCGGTACTTCACGAAGTGCTTTCCACTTATGGGAATTCCTTCTTGAACTTCTTGCGGATGAGCGCTACGTTTCCTTGATCACGTGGACGGATAAAGACAAGAGAGAATTCAAATTACGCAATCAGGAGGAGGTGGCGAAGCGCTGGGGAGAGCTCAAACAACGCCCTGGGATGAATTACGATAAGTTGAGCAGAGCACTTCGATATTATTATCAAAAGAATATTATTAAAAAGGTGAGTGGACTCTGGACATGCATGTTCTATATTGTTTTCCATAAATTGAGTATGGCATCAGTAAAGTCCTTTTAAATTGAGATGGGGACCCCATGTAGGTGAAATAACCCGCTTAGGTGGGGTAACCTGCCTGTCCATATAATCTCTCATATATTTTCATTTCATCCTGGTTACATAATAGGTGGGGTGACCCGCCGAGGCGGGCTACCCGGTCTGCCAGACCGTGTACGGGGGCACCCAACGGGAAATTTTGAGAAAAAGACCTAAAAACAACAACAAAGCGTGAATAAAGTTTCTGAGACTATTTTAAGCATTTTGGGAGATTGCTGGAAAAAAATTATCTGTTCCTCACTCCCAGCAAGACTGATGGAAGAGTTCCCAGCCAGCAAACTTACAACCTCCAACCCGACTTACTGGGAAGTTTCATAGGGCACAATTCAGATCTTAAGTGGTAAGTAACCAATACAAGTAACCCGTAGCAGCTATTCTAGACTTCAAATCCCCTCTCACACCCTGAATTATCTTTTTCCCAGCAACACTTTCCTTCCAAGGACTATTATTTCTTCCACATCTCCCAGCCAGCAAAAATGTGCCTAAAGAACAGATATTTTGAGGAACAGATCCATTGGGTGCCCCTGCGTGTAGCCCTCTCAGCCGGGGATCACAGTTTGCAGTGTAAACGTTTCACTGTGGGTAACCGACCCGGCCGGGGTCGAATTGGTGTTACACCAAATTCGCGCAAAACTCAACTAATTGCTTAAGATCCTACGATTTCTATATAACTGAGACTCTCCCCAAGTTTCATGTATTTTTAACGTTCCGCGAAACTATAACCGAACGTTTACGACAAAAATTCCCAAAATCGTGACTAAGTCGTCACTAAATTTTCATCTAGCAAGTGAAGGTAATTTGCCAATTTTTTTTTTTTTAATTTTAAAGGTGAGCGGCCAACGATTAGTCTACAAGTTTGTAGATCTTCCGTACAACTACAAGCCAATCAAAAACCTTTACGACAGCGGCATTTTAGAAACAGACCGCGCATGCGCAGGCAAGAATCACGAGAAGCAAGCTCCTGCGCATGCTCAACCTACGCGAGAAACGGCAGCATTCCAAGTCATTTCCCACTCAGGCTACATTACAGCATCCCCAGCAGCTGATTGCACAGTCCACCCAGCCCCTGAGTGCACAGTCCACCACCGCGATCCGGTTAGCTATGAGCATCTGACTCAGATGATACCAGTCCGACGTGGATGTTGTTGTGGTAGTGAAAGCCACGTGATCAAGCATATATCTGTGCCAGTTATTATGACCTGTGGACAGCCATCTGCTCTCCCTCGTTGTAAACTGTCATCTTCGGATGGCCAAGCGTACGCATAAAGCCTCTGTATTTTCTTGAGTGTAAATAGGCCACGTCTGAAATGGCCCAAGTAACGTTGTTTCAAAGCGAGACTAAGTGCAAAGCCGTTGACATCCTTTTTATTTACACACTCGTTATTTTTGTATCAGAAATCGAACGAGTGAGATTCCTGATACGTCAACAACTCGTGCATAAATACCCTACGCCTGCACTTTCCACGACTCAAAGTATTGTCTATAGAGCGGTTTTCATTTGAGTGTCGAAAAGTAATTGGTTTTGCACTTTCTACACGATGCGATTGGCTTAAAAGATTCGCGCCACCTTTTCATCCAATCAGAAGTAAAACCAAAGCCAATTGTGACGCGCTCGCATGCATTTTCCCGCGCTTTGCGTCAGCCACATGTAATTACTTCGAGTTTTGATTGGTTCAATGTATTGTCTGTGTCCTATGTGATTGGCCAGCGTAATTACTTTGGTTTTGGTTTTACGACACTCAAACGAAAACCACTCTATTCACAAGCAAGGTTTTGCACTTAGCCTCGTTTGAACATGAAAGTTCTTTTAACTCGGAGAAGGCTTGGGTTTGACCTGTCGTGAGCCACCTTTGCACTAAACGCAAAAATCACTTGCGTTACCGGGGTTTCAAAACTGAGTAGAAAATCTTATTTGTTTTTTTCTCAGTCGATGTTTAGTTAGTGCCAGTTAACTAGCAAGCGATGTTTCCTTATCGCTTTGGATTCTCGGTCAGTTCTGAGATTTACTCCATGACATTATTGGCGATATGAGACTGGAAAAAAAAATCAAATGCTACTGATGGTGCGAAGGTAATTCATTTCCGGCCAAAGGGTCGAAGATTTATTCACGGCACCCATCTGGAGAAAGTGTTTAAGTGGTTGGCAGTTAAAATCACGATCACACGCGCCGTTAGTGAGTATAGCACACGCTAAACTAACGTTTACATTTGGGCCACTCTGAGTTAGGCAATGTTCACGCTATACCGGCAGCTTTTCGTACAGTATGAAGTGGAACAAGTCGTTCACACATAGTACATCGCACCGGCGCGACTGGCCGAGAGAGTTTGGTTAACTTTTAAAATAACAGTCCTCACTGCTGAATATTTACTTCTGTCTTACTATTTTCCAGTCCTTGCCCCTACTCATTTACTTCCGTCACGGCCGAATACCTGTTCACATTGCACAATCAAGACTGGAAAAGAACCTATCCGATATTTGACGCTCCACTTTAGAGATCGGCGCAACGCAGCTTCGCTCCATCAACAGGGGCACCCAACGAGAATATAGTTCAAAACCACTTAAACATAGAATTGTTAAACGTATTTTAGTATTTAAACGGTAGATATAGGCATATTTTTATCCCCTAAAAATTTTTCATCTGTTCGGATTTCCTAGCTGAAAGTCAAGTGATCCGAAAATTATAGGGATCAAAACTTACCTTTTCGAAAATTTCAGCCAGAAAAAAGGCTCCCGAAAATTCTAGGTGACCTTTTTAGGGTAACAATCCGTTAAAAATAGGCAATTATACCATTTTTTTTAGATGTTCGAAAATCCTAGGAAAGGCAGGCAAGCAAGAAATTTTACAACAAATGCTCCGAAAATTCTAGATCTCAAATCGTCTTCCGAACAGATATTTTCCCGAAAATTGTCGTTGGGTGCCCCTGATCATAGAAACCACGTCGAAATCAAAGTTCTAATGCGTCAACAGAAGCCCTATCCCGTATGGTTCTCATGCAGGCGCAAAGGCTATCTGGTTAAGCGTCAACATAGCCTTAAATATTACCAAGCGCAACACGTTATTTCTCCAGATTCTTTTAGACGTGCGAAGGTGGCTATAGGGAAAAGTTTAAGCCCGTGAGGCTCTTGTTGAGATCAATTAAGAACTACGTGCACTCTCTCTTTTTTCTTAGTTTTTCTAGAGAAACGCTCGAGACACGAAAATGACCACGCAAGAGACTGAAGGCGCGAGGAGTCTCTCTTTTTCTTCATATTTAGTTAGAGGAGTGCGCGTGAGCGAGCGCGAGCGTTGCAGCGCGAGAAGCCTCTTCCGCCTTGCACCTTCAGTCTCGCGCTTTGTCATTTTTGTTCACACAAGTTTCACTCGACGGACTAACAAAGAAGAGAGACTACTCGTAGTCTAAGATCAACTTCATAGATCAATTTTTTTCCATTAAATTTTGAAGGTAAACCCTTTTGATGCCAAAGAAAAGTGGCCTTGATTCTGTTCTATTAATTCAATTGAATGAATTCTAATTGCAGCAGTATTTTGCTGAAGTAATATTTTTTGACAGTTAAATGATGTTTATGAATTGAAGTTTGTTAAAACGGTGTTAAAGATATCCAATGCAATCATTAAAATGAGTTTTTGTACATGTATCTTAGTTCATTCGTCACTAGAAGGGCACTTGCCCGTACAACTGTGTACTTAATAATAATAATTCTAATAATAATTATTATCATTATAATTATTATTATTATTTTTGTTATTATTATTATTATTATCATTATCATTATCATTATCATTATTATAGATTTATAGACCATTTTTTCTCCAGGATTCACAAGCACTGAAAATGCCATTCAAAGCTTCTTATAAAGCTGTTTTCTGGACATGATGTTGACAAAAAAGAAACAGAACTATTCACTTTTTGGGAGTGAGGACATCACGCTCGCAATCTATAATTCAGGCAGGCCTACAGACATGCCTTCCAGTTGGATTATGCGCAGACAGCAAAATAGTAAAAGCTTGACGAAAAAACCATATATTAAAAATATTAAAATATATATTAAAATCCTAACATGACTCCAAGGGACAAAATTGCAAATTTTTCATGACTCCATCGCCTTGAAATTCACAGAAGAGACTTGAGCACAAAGAAAACCAAACCAAATATAGAAATATGACCAGAAAGCCTCGGAGTCACGTTACAACTTTAATGTATCGAACGTGGGCTATTAACTTTTACCTTCTTTCCCGTTATTTTCACCTTTTTTTGCTTAAGGAGACGAGGGGAGAATTTTGGGAGGGAGGTGCTACTGTCCCCCATATAGCCTGCATAGCAAGCGTTTGTGTGTGGTTTCAAAGCAAAGGAAAACTGAGGAACAACGAGGAATGGGATTTTTGGTTTTGGCCACAAGAAAAATGGAACAAAAGCCAAAAATACAATATGAAAGAGGGGGGAGGGGGAGGGGAAGGACCCTATCCCTCCCCACTCATTAATTTTACTCACCCCACTTTACGTGCGGTCTTTGACTCTCGTTCCTTGTTCTTGGCTCCAAAACTAACTGTAAAAGTGTTTGTGATAATAGCAGCACTGTCTGATGATGAGGAATGAAAAATTTTTATGAGCAAGATAAATAATCATGGTAGATCCAATGAACCGATGAATCCACCCAGGACAAGGATTCATTGGCAGTTCATTTGATCTATCAGGGTGCAAAGAAAATCATTTTTACAGCTTGCCACTCAGGCAAGCTGAAGCTAGAATTTACTAGCCCAGACTTCATTTCAACCAGCCCCAAAAGCTTTTTGACAAGCAGAATTGACTTCACAGTTCATCTGCTATTCGAATACCTCAAAAACTTCACTTGCCTGTCAGACAAGTTAAAAACAGAATTCACTAGCCCGATAGCAAAATCCACTAGCCCTGGGCTATTGGACACTGATTTCTTTGCATGCTGTTCTGAGTGATCTTGGACCACTGAACCTCATCCAGATCATCCCAGAGGATTGGCCCTCTCTGTAGGCAGGATTATAGCTACTGGTAAAAAATTATCTGATGATAGACTGGCAGGTCTGCAGTCAAATCACATCACACACAAAAGATGTGTTAAGCAATTATTTAACCTTACCCTTGCTTATAGACCTTATTCACAATCCTTCTTCATCCCTGCACATGTTTTAGGATCAATGGGATAAAAACAATGTCACGTGGTATTTCATGGGGAAAGCAAGTGATAAAATTTACCAATATGAGTAGTCACAGTTAGTTTGTTTATTCTGTCACAACAAGAAAATGATTTCTGATTAAGTCATGCAAAATGTTGTATGGTTTCAACAACATTTGCGTCATTGTTTGCTGTGTGGTCATCTACATTGATCACCTCCACCCATAATTTGCCATTATCATCTTTAAGATGAAAAATTCTTTATTACCTGTTGTCTAGAATAAACAAACTAGACTGCAATTTCTTGAATTGGCAAATTTTTTCACTAGTTTGCACTTTGCCTCATCAGTCCTTAATCCTTTAAGCCCTTGAAGAGATCGGCATCAAATTTCTCCTTTTAATATCAATGCTAATGTAAAACAGGGTGGTCATGAGAATTACGGACATGATCACACAAGATGCTTGATATTATCAACTTCTCCCCACTTACTTCTGTAGGAATCGAATCGGGGCAACAAATGAGAATTCAAATTTTGATCTTAGGGTCTAAAGGGTTAAAATGAGTATGTGCAAAGATGGCAGGTATTATGAAAAAGGTCTATTCAATAAGATTGCACAAATTCAAGTTAAGTTAATTAAGCATCTTTTTGAATGCATGCTGATGTATTTTTCCAGTATTTTGGGTACCAACCCCAAATAAGGAATTCCAAACCTACAGACAGCTCTGGCACAGATACACTTTAACTCCAGCTTTCTCCTCTTAGAAAGAATCATGCGAGCTTCATCAGTTTCAGCCATGTCCATGGGTGTTTTACCATCATTGTTGACAAAATCATGATGAGCACCTCCATCAAACAAAACCTGCAACATGTCAGTTAAAAGATGGATTTTATCGTCGCTGGGTTTCAAAGTGGCAACTATGTGAAGTACAGTATCTCCATTGCCATTGATAGCATTGACATTGAATCCTGCATTCAGAAGAAGTTTCACTGCTCCAGAGTAGGAATATGAAGAATATCTGCAAAGTTTTGCAATCCAGTGCAAGAGCGTATTACTGTTACTACCTTCTCGAAGATTCAAGTTGGAAATAGTTTTCAATAACAGTGCTGAACTTGAGAGTCTTCCTTCATCAGCACATTCAAATTTGCTTATCATAAAAACCAGTTTCTGTAAGGAATCAAAGAGATACAACATATCATTTCCCCAATGCTGTTCATTTGTCATCTTTCTTTGAATTTCACAGTCATGATCAAGAATTGTTTCGTCAAGAACATCAAGAAAATCCTCTTGTTTTGAAAGATCACCATTTTCAAACCTCTTGAACAATGCACTGGTTCTGAAGCTTAAGTAATTCACAGCTGATAGATTGCATTTCGAGGCTATTTTCATAGCATGCCTGTACAACGTTACACAGGAAGAAAGATCATGGTCCTCATAATAATGTGCAATTTTTCTAATAACTGCAATCAGGTCTTCATAGTTTCTTCCCATGATTCTCTCTTTAATAATAAGGCTTTCCATGATGATAGCATCCCTATCACCTTCAATCTCAGCAAGCTCGTCCAGAGTTTGACACTCTCTTCTGTTCTGATAAGCTTCAACAGGTTCCATTTCTTGTTTAAACAAAGGATGGGAAGCATCAGCAAACCTTTCTATCATGCCATGTTTGATGTACTTGAATCCTTTCAAATCATGAAGATCGGCATTTTCAAGGATACACTCCTCAATTAAAACAGATGCTCCAAGAAGTTCTAATGCATTTATCCTTTGCTCTTTTGTTATCTCTGGTTGCTTGATTAGATTCTCTACCACTCCTACATAGCCCTTACTACAAGCTAGCAAGAGAGGTGTCATTCCTTGACTGTTACACAAGTTGGATGCTCCAGCATTCAAAAGTGTGCCAACCATTTCTTCAGATTTCCTCCTTACAGCATTATGAAGAGCTGTATTGCCCTTTTGATCTTGGAGATCTACATAAGCACCTTGTTCAATAAGCAAAGTCACTGTTTCTTCATCACAAAACCGGCTAGCTACCAGTAAAGGGGTTTCATTGTCAATTCTTCTTGCATTAACATCAGCTCCATAATTAAGAAGAGACCTCACAATCTCAGAAGGGTCATCGCACTCATCCACAACAAAGTGAAGGGCTGTCCATCCATTGTTGTCTGTAAGAGCCACATTAGCTCCATTTTGAAGAAGAAAGTTTATTACACTGACATTTTCATTTAGACAAGCTAGCATCAAAGGGGTGCACTTATCATTCTTTGTGACAGCATTTATGTTAGCTCCACCATTAATAAGTTGTTTAACAATTAAACAACTTGAGGGATCAAAACTAACTTCAGTGGCATAGTGAAGAGCTGTTAAGCCACTGCTGTCTTGTAAATTCACATCAGCACCTTGATCAATAAGAAAGATCACTGCATCAAGGAATTGATTTTTAACAGCAGCCATCAGTGGGGTGAGGCCAAGATCATCAGCTGCATTAACATCACCACCATTTTCAACCAAGAACCTCAAAGTTTCAACGTTTCCACAAGTAGCAGCAATGAACAAAGCAGTGCAGCACTTGTAGTTGTATGGAACAGGATGTGAATCGTGTTCAACAATATGCATAAAATCTCCTCGCCCTTCAATCTCTGCTCCATACTTCAAGAGCACTTTCACACAATCAAGATTTCCATTTCGCACAGCAACTGTTAATGGCGTGACCGGCGACTCATCGCTGGCTGACAAAGGACAGCCATCACCAATATACTGAAAATCAACACCTAATACAGATATCCTCTCTGTATTATCCAGCTTCTCGAGAACCTCATTAAGGAGAACAGAATCTCCAGACTTTGCAGCTTCAAAGACCTCTTTTCTAGAATCATCAGTGTTTGTTCTTTTCCGCTGAAAAGAGGAAGTCGAAGAACGAAGACTGTTATGTGCCATGCTGTTTACGAGCAAGTTTTCGACTCCTCTTAGGCCCACCTTTCCTGTAAATTCTCCAGTTCTCTCCGAATAAAATTCCTCAAAAAGTTATCACCGACTTAGCTATACCGGTATTCGATGAAAAGCTTTCTCGCTTTGAAAGGCAGTCAGGACCAGGACAAGAAAGCAGTAATTTTGGAAAAGAGGAACAGTTCCAGTCTCCGTCGCTTGCACAGGTATACCATCCAGCTAAACAAACTCATGGAGCCCAGGCCATCATTTTACATTTTCTTGTAACTATTATCGGAGCCAATCGACGCTGAAGCTGGGCTTAATATAGCTTTGTGTCTTAATTTGTAGATAAGCAGTGCAGTAATTCTCTAGAACTTCCACATGTTTAATACTGAATGAAGCAGTTCGTGAAATGATTGATGTGACTTTTCCGTGTTCTCAAACAGAACGATTTTGAAGGAGAAATTAATGAAGGATGGAAAACAAGGAGCTTTTCATCTTATATCTTTCACGTCACCTGACAAGTCTAGACGTCTTCGCCTCGAGCTTTAAAGCAGTGGCGGATTCCAGACCTTCAGATAAGGGAGGCGGGTGGCGGTCATCCATACCCTGAGATAAAGGGGGAAGCCGGTCTCAAAAAAATTTTTTTTCAGCCCTTCGGGCCTCAGTTTTGTCTAAAACTTAGGAGGGACCCTCCCCTAGCTCCGCCACTGTAGAGTTCACCTGTGCCCAAAAGGGGTCAGTCCTAATTTGCTCACTAGATCAAGTAGCAGACTGCCAGGGGAGGGGTTCTGCCCCCCTCCCCCATCTTATTTCTAGACGAAACTGAGCCCCGAAGGGCCGAAAAAAATTTTTGGTATAAAGGTGCAAAAGTGGGCTATCACAGAAGGGAGGGAGAGTTGTGTGACAACCTGGTCTCTGGTGTCCCAGGTTAAGATAAGTTATTGGAAGAGGGATCCTGAAGACAGTGGAATACGAGTGTGAGCTTAGGTGCAAAAGTGAGCTATCACTGCAGGGAGGGAGAGTGGGTGACAACCTTTTGTCTGGTGTCCTTTTTCACAAAGAAAGGAATAAGGACAGCAGGGGAATTTTGCAGAATGCCAAGATGAAAATAACCACTGATCACCAAATGAATTCTAAGGGGTTAAAGAAACCTGAATGAATCAAGTGTCAGGTCCTGCCCCGTACGGTACCCAGACATCTCCATCTCCATATACTCTTGCACTGCATCACCAGTCACTCACATGTCACTCACGTTTCGAGTTCCCCTCTGTGCAATAAAACGAAGCACCTGAGGAGGATGCAGTTTCAGGTTATTTTTCTTAGGAATGATCTGACAAAATGGCACCTGATTCACTGACAGTTTCCTAACCCTTATCACTAAATTCAGAGTCATTTGGCATTTGGTGGCCATTCAGCATTATGATGCAAAACACTGCTGCCGTAAGCAGGATAAAACAGGCTTATTAATAGTAAACTCATAATTACTATGCACAACTGCCCCCCACCCCTGGGGCTTCTAAAGCTGCAAAATCACCAGCAGGTACAACCAAAATAAATGATCATGCTAGACTGTGTAAATTTTCTAGCCAAGTTCAAAGTTGTGCACTATAAAAAATTTAATTCCATGCTATGTGTTTTTCTCCAGTGTTTTGAGTACCACCCCAAAAATAAAATAAAGAATTTCAAAGCTTCTGAGAGCCCAATCCTCCCTACCCTGCAAGAAGAGGTTTAGTTCCGGAACTACACGACTGACATGCGATGCAAATGACTTCTTAAATGCTAAGCTAAGCAACAGAGAAACCTATGGTCCCATCGTAATTCTTTGCCAATGGATTTATCAGCTCAGTACATTGATCATGCAGCCATTGAACCCAAAAAGATTTGCATGCAAACTTGCTTTCTTTTTTTTTCTATTAGATGACCAAAATAATGCTATATGCTTTGCAATATGCACTTAAGAATCAAATAGGACAAACAAAAAAAAACATGAAGACAAAAGAGAAGGAAGTAGGAGTCCGAAATAATGGTGACCAACATCAATTTCCTCCTAAAGATATCCATAATTATATTGGCAACAGATTAGGCTACGAGAATTAATAAAATGATCACCAGAGAGAAAATAATTCAAAATAATTCAAATTCTCTCAACACATTCTTTAAGGAAATGCATAGAGATAAGTTTGGAGAATTTGTATGTGGATATTGGTAGGGGTTTAAAGGGTTAATGGCTGGTAACCCAATCAGTTCCTAACCATGCCCAGCAGGACTTACCTTGAGTGGCACACTAAGTATCATCAGGCTTTGCGAGACACATAATTTATTTCTAGGTTTTATAACCACCACTAAAAGCACTTCTAATGCCGCAAAATTATCACTATGTACAACAACAATACAAAGCATGCTCAGGTGACTAAATAACACTGTGAAAATTTTTTCTACTTGTGTTATTAATAAAATAATGCATGTTAATTAATGCAAACTAATGTATTTCTCTAGTGTTTTGGGTACCAAGCCCATATAGGGGATTCCAAACTTTTTGACAGCTCTGGCACAGATACACTTTAACTCTAGTTTTCTTCTCTCTGAAAGAATCATGTGAACTTCATCAGTTTTAGCCATGTCCATGGGTGTTTCACCATCATCATGGACAAAATCATGATGAGCACCTTCATCAATCAAAAGCTTCAACATGTCGATTTCCAGATGGAAATTTGCATCCTTCCTCCAGGATGAGAAATTCACAGCTAAGTGTAGTGGCATTAACATTGAATCCTGCATTTAAAAGAGCTTTCACTTCACCAATGTGGGAACATGATTTATTATGATGGTAAATGTGATGATAAATTGGTATTTTTCACAAGCTGGTGCAGGAGTGTATTTCCATCACGATCTCGAGGATTAAAGTTACAAAGCGTTTTCAAAACCAGCGATGCACTTGGCAGTTTACCATTTTCACCACCGTTAAACTTACTGATTACAGTTCATCTGCTATTCAAATTCCTCAAAAAACATCATTGCCTGTCGGGCAAGTTAAAAACAGAATTCACTAGCCCGATAGCAAAATTCACCAGTCGCACGCTATCGGACACTACTCTCTTCGCCAATGATCTGAGTGATCTTGGATCGCTGATCCTAATCCAGATCATCCCAAAGGAACATGCCCTCTCTGTAGGCAGGATTATAGCTACTGGTAAAAAATTATCTGATGACAGACTGGCAGGTCTGCAGTCAAATCAACATCACACACAAAAGATGTGTTAAGCAATTTAACCCTAACCTTGCTTATAGACCTTATTCACAATCCTTCTTCATCTGTGCATGTGCTTTAGGATCAATGGGATAAAAACAATGTCACATGGTATTTCATGGGGAAAGCAAGTGATAAAATTTACCAATATGAGTAGTCACAGTTAGTTTGTTTATTCTGTCACAACAAGAAAATGATTTCTGATTAAGTCATGCAAAATGTTGTATGGTTTCAACAACATTTGCATCATTGTTTGCTGTGTGGTCATCTACATTGATCACCTCCACCCATAATTTGCCATTATCATCTTTAAGATGAAAAATTCTTTATTACCTGTTGTCTAGAATAAACAAACTAGACTGCAATTTCTTGAATTGGCAAATTTTTTCACTAGTTTGCACTTTGCCTCATCAGTCCTTAATCCTTTAAGCCCTAAAAGAGATCAGCATCAAATTTCTCCTTTTTATATCAATGCTAATGTAAAACAGGGTGGTCATGAGAATTACGGACATGATCACACAAGATGCTTGATATTATCAACTTCTCCCCACTTACTTCTGTAGGAATCGAATCGGGGCAACAAATGAGAATTCAAATTTTGATCTTAGGGTCTAAAGGGTTAAACTGAGTATGTGCAAAGATGGCAGGTATCATGAAAAAGGTCTATTCAATCAGATTGCACAAATTCAAGTTAAGCTAATTAAGTATCTTTTTGAATGCATGCTGATGTATTTTTCCAGTATTTTGGGTACCAACCCCAAATAAGGAATTCCAAACCTACAGACAGCTCTGGCACAGATACACTTTAACTCCAGCTTTCTCCTCTTAGAAAGAATCATGCAAGCTTCATCAGTTTCAGCCATGTCCATGGGTGTTTTACCATCATTGTTGACAAAATCATGATGAGCACCTCCATCAAACAAAACCTGCAACATGTCAGTTAAAAGATGGATTTTATCGTCGCTGGGTTTTAAAGTGGCAACTATGTGAAGTACAGTATCTCCATTGCCATTGATAGCATTGACATTGAATCCTGCATTCAGAAGAAGTTTCACTGCTCCAGAGTAGGAATATGAAGAATATCTGCAAAGTTTTGCAATCCTGTGCAAGAGTGTATTACTGTTACTACCTTCTCGAAGATTCAAGTTGGAAATAGTTTTAAATAACAGTGCTGAACTTGAGAGTCTACCTTCATCAGCACATTCAAATTTGCTTATCATAAAGACCAGTTTCTGTAAGGAATCAAAGAGATACAACATATCATTTCCCCAATGCTGTTCATTTGTCATCTTTCTTTGAATTTCATAGTCATGATCAAGAATTGTTTCGTCCAGAAAATCAAGAAAATCCTCTTGTTTTGAAAGATCACCATTTTCAAACCTCTTGAATAATGCACTGGTTCTGAAGCTTAAGTAATCCACAGCTGATAGATTGCATTTCGGGGCTATTTTCATAGCATGCCTGTAAAACTTTATACAGGAAGAAAGATCATGGTCCTCATAATAATGTGCAATTTTTCTAATAACTGCAATCAGGTCTTCATAGTTTCTTCCCATGATTCTCTCTTTAATAATAAGGCTTTCCATGATGATAGCATCCCTATCACCTTCAATCTCAGCAAGCTCGTCCAGAATTTGACACTCTCTTCTGTTCTGATAAGCTTCAACAGGTTCCATTTCTTGTTTAAACAAAGGATGGGAAGGATCAGCAAACCTTTCTATCATGCCATGTTTGATGTACTTGAATCCTTTCAAATCATGAAGATCGCCATTTTCAAGGATACACTCCTCAATTAAAACAGATGCTCCAAGAAGTTCTAATGCATTTATCCTTTGCTCTTTTGTTATCTCTGGTTGCTTGATTAGATTCTCTACCACTGCTACATAGCCCTTACTACAAGCTAGCAAGAGAGGTGTCATTCCTTGACTGTTACACAAGTTGGATGCTCCAGCATTCAAAAGTGTGCCAACCATTTCTTCAGATTTCCTCCTTACAGCATTATGAAGAACTGTATTGCCCTTTTGATCTTGGAGATCTACATAAGCACCTTGTTCAATAAGCAAAGTCACTGTTTCTTCATCACAAAATCGGCTAGCTACCATTAAAGGGGTTTCATTGTCAATTCTTCTTGCATTAACATCAGCTCCATGATTAAGAAGAGACCTCACAATCTCGGAAGGGTCATCGCACTCATCCACAACAAAGTGAAGGGCTGTCCATCCATTGTTGTCTGTAAGAGCCACATTAGCTCCATTTTGAAGAAGAAAGTTTATTACACTGACATTTTCATTTAGACAAGCTAGCATCAAAGGGGTGCACTTATCATTCTTTGTAACAGCATTTATGTTAGCTCCACCATTAATAAGTTGTTTAACAATTAAACAACTTGAGGGATCAAAACTAACTTCAGTGGCATAGTGAAGTGCTGTTAAGCCACTGCTGTCTTGTAAATTCACATCAGCACCTTGATCAATAAGAAAGATCACTGCATCAAGGAATTGATTTTTAACAGCAGCCATCAGTGGGGTGAGGCCAAGATCATCAGCTGCATTAACATCACCACCATTTTCAACCAAGAACCTCAAAGTTTCAACGTTTCCACAAGTAGCAGCAATGAACAAAGCAGTGCAGCACTTGTAGTTGTATGGAACAGGATGTGAATCGTGTTCAACAATATGCATAAAATCTCCTCGCCCTTCAATCTCTGCTCCATACTTCAAGAGCACTTTCACACAATCAAGATTTCCATTTCGCACAGCAACTGTTAATGGCGTGACCGGCGACTCATCGCTGGCTGACAAAGGACAGCCATCACCAATATACTGAAAATCAACACCTAATACAGATATCCTCTCTGTATTATCCAGCTTCTCGAGAACCTCATTAAGGAGAACAGAATCTCCAGACTTTGCAGCTTCAAAGATCTCTTTTCTAGAATCATCAGTGTTTGTTCTTTTCCGCTGAAAAGAGGAAGTCGAAGAACGAAGACTGTTATGTGCCATGCTGTTTACGAGCAAGTTTTCGACTCCTCTTAGGCCCACCTTTCCTGTAAATTCTCCAGTTCTCTCCGAATAAAATTCCTCAAAAAGTTATCACCGACTTAGCTATACCGGTATTCGATGAAAAGCTTTCTCGCTTTGAAAGGCAGTCAGGACCAGGACAAGAAAGCAGCCATTTTGGAAAAGAGGAACAGTTCCAGTCTCCGTCGCTTGCACAGGTATACCATCCAGCTAAACAAACTCATGGAGCCCAGGCTATCATTTTACATTTTCTTGTAACTATTATCGGAGCCAATCGACGCTGAAGCTGGGCTTAATATAGCTTTGTGTCTTAATTTGTAGATAAGCAGTGCAGTAATTCGCAAGAACTTCCACATGTTTAATACTGAATGAAGCAGTTCGTGAAATGATTGATGTGACTTTTCCGTGTTCTCAGTGAAACAGAACGATTTTGAAGGAGAAATTAATGAAGGATGGAAAACAAGGAGCTTTTCATCTTATATCTTTCACGTCACCTGACAAGTCTTGACGTCTTTGCCTCTAGTTTTAAAGCAGTGGCGGATTCTAGACCTTCAGATAAGGGAGGCGGGTGGCGGTCATCCATACCCTGAGATAAAGGGGGAAGCCGGTCTCAAAAAAAATTTTTTTTTCAGCCCTTCGGGCCTCAGTTTGGTCTAAAACTTAGGAGGGACCCTCCCCTAGCTCCGCCACTGTAGAGTTCACCTGTGCCCAAAAGGGGTCAGTCCTAATTTGCTCACTAGATCAAGTAGCAGACTGCCAGGGGAGGGGTTCTGCCCCCCTCCCCCATCTTATTTCTAGACGAAACTGAGCCCCGAAGGGCCGAAAAAAAATTTTTCGAGACCCCCCCCCGCCACCCCTTTACCCCTTATCTAAGGGTCTGGATCCGCCACTGAGATTGGCTAGTTTACCTAAATTTAAAGACAAACTCCTTAAAGTAGATATATAAATGTGATCGGTTTTTCATAACAAAATTATATAGAGGTGCCTTTTCCCTCAGAAAGTTACTTAAAAGGGTTAAAGGGTAGACATCAATTTTCCAACGTTAAATAGCCCTTAATATGCCGCTCTTATTGGGCATTGTGTTGAGGTAAACAATCCCTGTCTGTAGTTAGTGCTTTCAGTTACCAAGTCGTTGTTTTAATCCTTTCTGTAGTGCAGTTGATTTTGGATACAAGATACAGGTTTAATTTTATCTAATTAAAGTTGTAAGGTATATTTCCTGTTATTAAGCTTTTGTTTCCAACCTCTGCATCATGGGCTGTTTTCTTTGTTTTCTTCCTTGGTTTTCTTTTTCTTTTCTCACCAAACTTCTTAACATACTTATCATTTGATGGGTACAACTAACAGGTTTATAGCACTTCTAATCCTCAGGGAGGAGGGAGGGGGACTCAAAGGGAAGGTTGGGTAGAGGTATACTTTAGTACAAAAATCATTCAGTCTGTAGCCTGCAAGTAAGCTCCCTGGGGCACTCTGACACTGAAGTGGGAAAAGGAAGGGAAGTTTGCGACTATATCTCTGGAATTTGAATATCTGCATAAAAAAGTCAATGCGAAATGCTGATTGGTGGAGATGACATTAGTAATGACATCATTACCCTTGGCACGTGTTTTTCAATATTTGTTTATATTATCACGCATTTCTGTTTCATGCTGATTGGGGGAAATCAGACAGCTCAGTTGACAGGGAGCCTCAAAAGAATTGGAGGTGCAGGAATTCAAATTCCAGAGACATAGTTGCACGCTCCTCTTTCTCCCCCCACCAGAGTGCCCCAGAGAGCTTGCTTGCAGGCTATATTTCAGTTTGCTACCCTGTTTAAGAAAAGAGACATAGTTTTATGACCCTCATTCGTTTCATTTTGCCCACAGAATTGAGTTATTTTTCAAGCTAACATCATAACTAATAAGTGATGGTACCACACATCATCGCCACCCTTTATTCTTGTTTTAAGGATTCTGTTGCAAAAGGACACCCTGTTCAAAATGCTAAATAGTTACTAAATCTCAGCCCCCACTCCCAAACATCAAAGGTTAAGATAAGTTATGGGACGAGGCAAAACTGGAGGTGGAATAGGAGTGGGAGCTATAAAGGTGCAAAAGTGGGCTATCACAGAAGGGAGGGACAGTTGGGTGACAACCTGGTCTCTGGTGTCCCAGGTTAAGATAAGTTATGGGAAGAGGGATCCTGAAGACAGTGGAATACGAGTGTGAGCTTAGGTGCAAAAGTGAGCTATCACTGCAGGGAGGGAGAGTGGGGTGACAACGTTTTGTCTGGTGTCCTTTTTCGCAAAGAAAGGAATAAGGACAGCAGGGGAATTTTGCAGAATGCCAAAATAACCACTGATCACCAAATGAATTCTAAGGGGTTAAAGAAACCTGAATGAATCAAGTGTCAGGTCCTGCCCCGTACGGTACCCAGACATCTCCATCTCCATATACACTTGCACTGCATCACCAGTCACTCACATGTCACTCACGTTTCGAGTTCCCCTCTGTGCAATAAAACGAAGCACCTGAGGAGGATGCAGTTTCAGGTTATTTTTCTTAGGAATGATCTGACAAAATGGCACCTGATTCACTGACAGTTTCCTAACCCTTATCACTAAATTCAGAGTCATTTGGCATTTGGTGGCCATTCAGCATTATGATGCAAAACACTGCTGCCGTAAGCAGGATAAAACAGGCTTATTAATAGTAAACTCATAATTACTATGCACAACTGCCCCCCACCCCTGGGGCTTCTAAAGCTGCAAAATCACCAGCAGGTACAACCAAAATAAATGATCATGCTAGACTGTGTAAATTTTCTAGCCAAGTTCAAAGTTGTGCACTATAAAAAATTTAATTCCATGCTGTGTTTTTCTCCAGTGTTTTGAGTACCACCCCAAAAATAAAATAAAGAATTTCAAAGCTTCTGAGAGCCCAATCCTCCCTACCCTGCAAGAAGAGGTTTAGTTCCGGAACTACACGACTGACATGCGATGCAAATGACTTCTTAAATGCTAAGCTAAGCAACAGAGAAACCTATGGTCCCATCGTAATTCTTTGCCAATGGATTTATCAGCTCAGTACATTGATCATGCAGCCATTGAACCCAAAAAGATTTGCATGCAAACTTGCTTTCTTTTTTTTTCTATCAGATGACCAAAATAATGCTATATGCTTTGCAATATGCATTTAAGAATCAAATAGGACAAACAAAAAAAAACATGAAGACAAAAGAGAAGGAAGTAGGAGTCCGAAATAATGGTGACCAACATCAATTTCCGCCTAAAGATATCCATAATTATATTGGCAACAGATTAGGCTACGAGAATTAATAAAATGATCACCAGAGAGAAAATAAATTGATCTTTTATCAAATTCTCTCAACACATTCTTTAAGGAAATGCATAGAGATAAGTTTGGAGAATTTGTATGTGGATATTGGTAGGGGTTTAAAGGGTTAATGGCTGGTAACCCAATCAGTTCCTAACCATGCTCAGCAGGACTTACCTTGAGTGGCACACTAAGTATCATCAGGCTTTGCGAGACACATAATTTATTTCTAGGTTTTATAACCACCACTAAAAGCACTTCTAATGCCGCAAAATTATCACTATGTACAACAACAATACAAAGCATGCTCAGGTGACTAAATAACACTGTGAAAATTTTTTCTACTTGTGTTATTAATAAAATAATGCATGTTAATTAATGCAAACTAATGTATTTCTCTAGTGTTTTGGGTACCAAGCCCATATAGGGGATTCCAAACTTTTTGACAGCTCTGGCACAGAGACACTTTAACTCTAGTTTTCTTCTCTCTGAAAGAATCATGTGAACTTCATCAGTTTTAGCCATGTCCATGGGTGTTTCACCATCATCATGGACAAAATCATGATGAGCACCTTCATCAATCAAAAGCTTCAACATGTCGATTTCCAGATGGAAATTTGCATCCTTCCTCCAGGATGAGAAATTCACAGCTAAGTGTAGTGGCATTAACATTGAATCCTGCATTTAAAAGAGCTTTCACTTCACCAATGTGGGAACATGATTTATTATGATGGTAAATGTGATGATAAATTGGTATTTTTCACAAGCTGGTGCAGGAGTGTATTTCCATCACGATCTCGAGGATTAAAGTTACAAAGCGTTTTCAAAACCAGCGATGCACTTGGCAGTTTACCATTTTCACCACCGTTAAACTTACTGATTACAGTTCATCTGCTATTCAAATTCCTCAAAAAACATCATTGCCTGTCGGGCAAGTTAAAAACAGAATTCACTAGCCCGATAGCAAAATTCACCAGTCGCACGCTATCGGACACTACTCTCTTCGCCAATGATCTGAGTGATCTTGGATCGCTGATCCTAATCCAGATCATCCCAAAGGAACATGCCCTCTCTGTAGGCAGGATTATAGCTACTGGTAAAAAATTATCTGATGACAGACTGGCAGGTCTGCAGTCAAATCAACATCACACACAAAAGATGTGTTAAGCAATTTAACCCTAACCTTGCTTATAGACCTTATTCACAATCCTTCTTCATCTGTGCATGTGCTTTAGGATCAATGGGATAAAAACAATGTCACATGGTATTTCATGGGGAAAGCAAGTGATAAAATTTACCAATATGAGTAGTCACAGTTAGTTTGTTTATTCTGTCACAACAAGAAAATGATTTCTGATTAAGTCATGCAAAATGTTGTATGGTTTCAACAACATTTGCATCATTGTTTGCTGTGTGGTCATCTACATTGATCACCTCCACCCATAATTTGCCATTAAACTGAGTATGTGCAAAGATGGCAGGTATCATGAAAAAGGTCTATTCAATCAGATTGCACAAATTCAAGTTAAGCTAATTAAGTATCTTTTTGAATGCATGCTGATGTATTTTTCCAGTATTTTGGGTACCAACCCCAAATAAGGAATTCCAAACCTTTTGACAGCTCTGGCACTGATACACTTTAACTCTAGTTTTCTTCTCTCTGAAAGAATCATGCGAGCTTCATCAGTTCCAGCCATGTCCATGGGTGTTTTACCATCATTGTTAACAAAATCATGATGAGCACCTCCATCAAACAAAACCTGCAACATGTCAGTTAAAAGATGGATTTCATCGTCGCTGGGTTTTAAAGTGGCAACTATGTGAAGTGCAGTATCTCCATTACAATTGATAGCATTGACATTGAATCCTGCATTCAGAAGAAGTTTCACTGCGCCAGAGTAGGAATATGAAGAACATCTGCCATGATGTATGGCAAACTGGTGCAAGATCGTATTACTGTCACCATCTCGAAGATTCAAGTTGGAAATAGTTTTCAATAACAGTGCTGAACTTGAGAGTCTTCCTTCATCAGCACATTCAAATTTGCTTATCATGAAAACCAGTTCCTGTAAGGAATCAAAGAGATACAACACATGATACCCTGAATCCTGTTCATTTGTCATCTTTCTTTGCATTTCACAGTCATAATCAAGAATTGTTTGGTCAAGAGCATCAAGAAAATCCTCTTTTTTTGAAAGATCACCATTTTCAAACCTATTGAACAATGCACTGGTTATGATGCTTAAGTCATGCACAGCTGATAGATCGCATTTTGGGGCCATTTTCATAGCATGCCTGAACAACTTTATACAGGAAGAAAGATCATGGTCTTCATAATAATGTGCAACGTTTCTAATAACTGCAATTAGGTCTTCATAATTTCTTCCCATGATTCTCTCTTGAATAATAAGGCTTTCCATGATGACAGCATCCCTATCACCTTCAATCTCAGCAAGCTTGTCCAGAGTTTGACACTCTCTTCTGTTCTGATAAGCTTCAACAGGTTCCATTTCTTGTTTAAACAAAGGATGGGAAGGATCAGCAAACCTTTCTATCATGCCATGTTTAATGTACTTGAATCCTTTCCAATCATGAAGATCGGCATTTTCAAGGATACACTCCTCAATTAAAACAGATGCTCCAAGAAGTTCTAATGCATTTATTCTTTGCTCTTTTGTTATCTCTGGTTGCTTGATTAGATTCTCTACCATTGCCACACAGCCTCTACTACAAGCTAGCAAGAGAGGTGTCATTCCTTGACTGTTACACAAGTTGGATGCTCCAGCATTCAAAAGTGTGCCAACAATTTCTTCAGTGTTGCTGCTTACAGCATTATGAAGAGCTGTATTATCCTTTTCATCTTGAAGATCTACATAAGCACCTTGTTCAATAAGCAAAGTCACTGTTTCTACATCACTAGACTGGCTAGCTACCATTAGAGGGGTTTCATTGCAAACACTTCTTGCATTAACATCAGCTCCATTATTAAGAAGAGACCTCAAAATCTCGGATGAGTCATTGAACCCATCCACAACAAAGTGAAGGGCTGTCCATCCATTGTCGTCTGTAAGAGCCACATTAGCTCCATTTTGAAGAAGAAAGTTTACTACACTGACATTTTTATTCCTACAAGCTATTATTAAGGGGGTGCGTATGTCATACTTTGTAACAGCATTTATGTTAGCTCCACGATTAATAAGTTGTTTAACAATTAAACAACTTGAGGGATCAAAACTAACTTCAATGGCATAGTGAAGTGCTGTTAAGCCACTGCTGTCTTGTAAATTCACATCAGCACCTTGATCAATAAGAAAGGTCACTGCATCAAGCAATTGATTGGCAACAGCAGCCATTAGTGGGGTGAAGCCAAAATCGTCAGTTCCATTTACGTTAGCTCCATTTTCAACCAAGAACCTCAACATTTCAACATTTCCACAAGTAGCAGCAAAGAACAAAGGAGTGCAGCACTTGTAGTCATGCATAAAATCTCCTCGCTCTTCAATGTCTGCTCCATACTTCAAGAGCACTTTCACACAATCAAGATTTCCATTTCGCACAGCAACTATTAATGGTGTGACCGGTGACTTTTTCCTGACTGGCAAAGAACAGCCATCACCAATATACTGAAAATCAACACCTAATACAGATATCCTCTCTGTATTATCCAGCTTCTTGAGAACCTCATTAAGGAGAACAGAATCTCCAGACTTTGCAGCTTCAAAGACCTCTTTTCTAGAATCATCAGTGTTTGTTCTTTTCCGCCGAAAGGAGGAAGTCGAAGAACGAAGAATGTTATGTGCCATGTACGAGCAAGTTTTTTACTCCTCTTAGGCCCAACTTTCCTGCAAATTCTCTCAGTTCGCTCCGGATAAATTCCTCAAAAAGTTGTCACCGACTTAGCTATATTCGATGAAAAGCTTTTTCGCTTTGAAAGGCGGTCAGGACAAGAAAGCTTCTGAACAAGAAAGCAGCCATTTTGGAAAACAAGAACGGTCCCAGTCTCCGTCGCTTGCACAGGTATACCATCCAGCTAAACAAACGCATGTAACTTGGAGCCAATCAACGCTAAAGCTGGGCTTAATATACCCCCCGGGGGGGGGGGGGTACTCTCATACATTACCTAGACGGGTATGTGCCGCCCAACGGGGTCGTGATTTTGAAGCTCCTGATTTAGAACGGGGTACCCATTTCAGAGGCGTTTTCTAGAACGGGGTATAATATTTCGAACGCACGAAAGCTCCAGTTTTGTAAGCAGCCATTTGCAATTATTCAAGGACAGATTGCTTTTAAAAATACGGTTCAATGCGTTAACAAGCAAACTGTTGTACTCTTTGCACCCTAGAACGGAGTATAAAATATTGGCCCCTTTCTAGAACGGGGTATCAGTCTTAGGGCGAATTCTAGAACGGGGTATCAGTTTTAGGGGAAATTCTTTTTAGAACGGGGTGCCAATTTGGAGTCCTGGGCGGCACATACCCACCCAAAAAATACCCAAGTGCCCCCCCGGGAATATACCTTTGTGTCTTAATTTGTAGATAAGCAGTGCAGTAATTCTCAAGAACTTCCACATGTTTAGTACTGAATGAAGCAGTTCGTCAAATGATTGATGTGACTTCTCCATGTTCTCAAACAGAAGGAAATTTTTCTCTTAGCCCTTCAGGCCTCAGTTTGGTCTAAAACTAAGGAGGGGCCCTCCCCTAGACCCGCCACTGTAGAGTTCACTAAACACGACTAAGACTAGCCTGTTCCAGGCGTTCAGATAGTGGGGAGCGGTGCGAAGTAAAAAGGAGCGCGAAAAAGTAAAAGCGAGGGAGGAGGAGAGGTCAGGGCGGATAAAGGTTGGGCGGTGAAACGAGCGCTCCGCTCTTCATTTAATGTGTGATGCGGAGTAGGACTGGCACGAGCGCTCTTTCCGCGCTTCCGGTGCGCTTGAAGGCCGGCGAAATTTTCCTTTTTGCAAACCGGAAATCCTATTTTCTTTCTGTAATTTCAGGCTACAATGTTAAATAGATAAATTCGTTTCATAACAATATCAATAAACAGTTTCATATGTTTGTGTCTGTACGTCTATAGGTCAAACTTGTTGTTCGTATAATGCCAAAATTTGAGTTTAATTTGAAAGTGTTGAATACCTCCTCCTTCCACTAAATATCACCTAATCGTCTTTCACCGTTTCGTTTGCAAAAGCTTAACACTTCTTAACCTCAATTTTTACATATGTTAAAGGGGGATAAATTTTATATAACATAACAAAAAATTAGATTGATATATATTGATATAGTGGCGTTGTACTTCTTCAAACTTTGCTTCTCGTTTGCAACGCGCCATGGTGATTCGCGCAATGCGTTGCAAATCCGGCAACCGCATGTAAACAAAATTTATTGAGGTTAGTTGTAAGGTTTTTTCTCCGTTTTTCTCTCTAAAACAAAACAAGGTAAACAGTAAAAACTGAGGGGAAACTAATTTTGAAGTTTCGAAGAAACAGAAAGACGTATGAGATGTTTTTTCAAAATTAAAAAGAAGGATGATGGTGATTGAAATTAGCATAATTTCACCTTGCACGAGCTGCACGCATTTATAAAATATACGTCATCTAGTTATGAAACACGATCTGCTGTCTTTTAGTTTTGCCATGGATGACATGGATGAGATTTTCCTTCGTGCTTTAGACAGTACTTAGTTGTTTTTGTTTTGGAATAACATCGACATTGGCGAGTAGCAGAACGAAAATATAATTCAGTGGTAGAGTTATGGAAGTAATAAAAGAAACCCTTTGAAAGAAATGTTTGTCTACTCCAACTAAACCTCCCTCAAAAAATAGCAACATTTGCCTCTCGGAGACAGCGTACCAGCACAAAGGAACGAGGAAGAAGTGCAAGAAAACAAATTATCAAGGCGCCATAATTCAGTGACAGCGGCAGTGTCTTATGTACAAACCACATCGCAAGCCCCGACCGAAGTCGAAAACAAGCAACATTTCTAAACATAGTGCCAGTCCACTGCATCACACCTTTTTGCTCGGACGCGCTCGTTTCACCGCCCTACCTTTATCCGCCCTGGGAGAGGTGAGAGAGGGAACCCGCACCTCTCTCCCCATTCCCCCTCTACTTTTCATCGCTTTCTTTACTCCGCACCGCTCTCCACTATCTGAACGCTTGGAACAGGCTAGACTAAGACAGAATTTTTATTAATAATTGGGTCTAGGCAAAGATCTGTCAACACTAGAAAGGAATCCCATAATATTGAAATTAACAAGTTTCCGATTAAACAAGTGTCGACTTCAAAATCCCTAGGTATTCACACGATGGAAACCTTTCTTGGGAGTGTCATATTAACGAAATCTCTAAGAAGATTGCTTCTAGCATAAGTGTGATTAAGCGTATTAGGTATTAATTTCTCCCTTTTGAGATTCTACTTAACGTATACAATTCACTGATACAGCCACACTTTGATTGCTGTAATGTAGTATAGGGAAAATGTTCTAAGAACCCATCTTCTAAATTGCAGAAATTGCAGAATCGCACTAATCGCGCCGCTCACATTCTGACTTTCTCTAATTATGACTGCAGTAGTGAATTATTTCAAAATTTAAAGTGGTCGAAACCTTTCCATCAGCGTGCGGTTAGTAAAGCAATAATGTTGCATAGCATTGTAAATAACACATTCCAGAATATATCTGACTTCGCGTTTTGTTCTTCGCTGCGATTTAACCAGTTATAACCTTAGAGAGAATGAATACAAGCTCGCTGTTTCACAACCCCGTACTGAATCTTATAAAAGAAGTCTTTCTTACAGCGGAAGTGTGTTATGGAACAGCTTGCCTCTGGAGGTGCAGCAATTGACATCCCCTAGTATCTTTAAGGGAAAATTAAGAGACATAAATTTCGATTGACAAATAATTTAATTAGCCATATTCTGTTTTTACACACGGCCTCCTTGAAAAGCAGGTGTTTTCTTTTCATCTTTATTATTTTAGTTTTTATCTTAGATTTTAGATTAGTTAGGAAGTTAGTTTTTCTATACTTGAATGTGAATGTACCTGAAGGAAATACCGTCTATAAATAAAATTACCATTACCAGTACCTGCAAGGGGTCTAAAAGGGGTGGCGGATCCAAGGGAGGGGCCCTGGGGACCCCCCCCCCCCCCCACCTTATTTCTAGACCAAACTTAGGCCCAAAGGGCCCAAAGAAATTTTTTTGGAGACAAGCCAACCTCTTATCTAAGGGTCTGGATGACTGCCCCCCCCCCACCCCTCTCCCCTTATCTCAAGGTCTGGATCCAGCACTGAGATTGGCTAATTTCCATTGTCTAAGATTGTACCTAAATTTAAAGACAAACTCCTTAATAAAAGTAGATATATAAATGTGATCAAAATTATATAGAGGTGCCTTTTCCCTCAGAAAGGTACTTAAAAGGGTTAAAGGGTAGACATCAATTTTCCAACCTTAAATAGCCCTTAAAATGCCCCTGTTCTTGGGCATTGTGTTGAGGTAAACAATCCCTGTCTGTAGTTAGTGCTTTCAGTTACCAAGTCATTGTTTTAATCCTTTTTGTTGTGCAGTTGATTTTGGATACACCATACATATTTAATTTTATCTAATTAAAGTTATATGGTATATTTGTTATTTAAGGCTTTTGTTTCCAACCTCTGCATCATGGGCTGTTTTCATTGTTTTCTTCCTTGGTTTTCTTTTTCTTTTCTCACCAAACTTCTTAACATACTTATCATTTGATGGGTACAACTAACAGGTTTATAGCACTTCTAATCCTCAGGGAGGAGGGAGGGGGACTCAAAGGGAAGGTTGGGTAGAGGTATACTTTAGTACAAAAATCATTCAGTCTGTAGCCTGCAAGTAAGCTCTCTGGGGCACTCTGAAACTGAGGTTGGAAAAGGAAGAATTGATTTCACAGTTCATCTGCAATTCGAATTCCTCAAAAAAGCATCACTTGCCCGTCAGGCAAGTTAAAAACAGCATTCATGATCCCGATAGCAAAATCCACTAGCCCCAGGTTACCAGACACTACTTTCTTTGCACGCTGTTCTGAGTGATCTTGGATCACTGATCCTGATCCAGATCATCTCAAAGGAACGTGCCCTCTCTGTAGGCAGGATTATATCTACTGGTAAAAAATTATCTGATGACAGACTGGCAGGTCTGCAGTCAAATCAACATCACACACAAAAGATGTGTTAAGCAATTTAACCCTAACCTTGCTAATAGACTTTATTCACAATCCTCCTTCATCTCTGCACTTGCTTTAGGATCAATGGGATAAAAACAATGTCACGTGGTATTTCATGGGGAAAGCAAGTGATAAAATTTACCAATATGAGTAGTCACAGTTAGTTTGTTTATTCTGTCACAACAAGAAAATGATTTCTGATTAAGTCATGCAAAATGTTGTATGGTTTCAACAACATTTGCATCATTGTTTCTTGTGTGGACATCTACATTGATCACCTCCACCCATAATTTGCCATTATCATCTTTAAGATGAAAAATTCTTTATTACCTGTTGTCTAGAATAAACAAACTAGACTGCAATTTCTTGAATTGGCAAATTTTTTCACTAGTTTGCACTTTGCCTCATCAGTCCTCAATCCTTTAAGCCCTAGAAGAGATCAGCATCAAATTTCTCCTTTTAATATCAATGCTAATGTAAAACAGGGTGGTCATGAGAATTACGGACATGATCACACAAGATGCTTGATATTATCAACTTCTCCCCACTTACTTCTGTAGGAATCGAATCGGGGCAACAAATGAGAATTCAAATTTTGATCTTAGGGTCTAAAGGGTTAAAATGAGTATGTGCAAAGATGGCAGGTATCATGAAAAAGGTCTATTCAATCAGATTGCACAAATTCAAGTTAAGCTAATTAAGTATCTTTTTGAATGCATGCTGATGTATTTTTCCAGTTTTTTGGGTACCAACCCCAAATAAGGAATTCCAAACCTATAGACAGCTCTGGCACAGATACACTTTAACTCCAGCTTTCTCCTCTTAGAAAGAATCATGCGAGCTTCATCAGTTTCAGCCATGTCCATGGGTGTTTTACCATCATTGTTGACAAAATCATGATGAGCACCTCCATCAAACAAAACCTGCAACATGTCAGTTAAAAGATGGATTTTATCGTCGCTGGGTTTTAAAGTGGCAACTATGTGAAGTACAGTATCTCCATTGCCATTGATAGCATTGACATTGAATCCTGCATTCAGAAGAAGTTTCACTGCTCCAGAGTAGGAATATGAAGAATATCTGCAAAGTTTTGCAATCCAGTGCAAGAGCGTATTACTGTTACTACCTTCTCGAAGATTCAAGTTGGAAATAGTTTTCAATAACAGTGCTGAACTTGAGAGTCTTCCTTCATCAGCACATTCAAATTTGCTTATCATAAAAACCAGTTTCTGTAAGGAATCAAAGAGATACAACATATCATTTCCCCAATGCTGTTCATTTGTCATCTTTCTTTGAATTTCACAGTCATGATCAAGAATTGTTTCGTCAAGAACATCAAGAAAATCCTCTTGTTTTGAAAGATCACCATTTTCAAACCTCTTGAACAATGCACTGGTTCTGAAGCTTAAGTAATCCACAGCTGATAGATTGCATTTCGAGGCTATTTTCATAGCATGCCTGTACAACGTTACACAGGAACAAAGATCATGGTCCTCATAATAATGTGCAACTTTTCTAATAACTGCAATCAGGTCTTCATAGTTTCTTCTCATGATTCTCTCTTTAATAATAAGGCTTTCCATGATGATAGCATCCCTATCACCTTCAATCTCAGCAAGCTCGTCCAGAGTTTGACACTCTCTTCTGTTCTGATAAGCTTCAACAGGTTCCATTTCTTGTTTAAACAAAGGATGGGAAGCATCAGCAAACCTTTCTATCATGCCATGTTTGATGTACTTGAATCCTTTCAAATCATGAACATCGGCATTTTCAAGGATACACTCCTCAATTAAAACAGATGCTCCAAGAAGTTCTAATGCATTTATCCTTTGCTCTTTTGTTATCTCTGGTTGCTTGATTAGATTCTCTACCACTCCTACATAGCCCTTACTACAAGCTAGCAAGAGAGGTGTCATTCCTTGACTGTTACACAAGTTGGATGCTCCAGCATTCAATAGTGTGCCAACCATTTCTTCAGATTTCCTCCTTACAGCATTATGAAGAGCTGTATTGCCCTTTTGATCTTGGAGATCTACATAAGCACCTTGTTCAATAAGCAAAGTCACTGTTTCTTCATCACAAAACCGGCTAGCTACCAGTAAAGGGGTTTCATTGTCAATTCTTCTTGCATTAACATCAGCTCCATAATTAAGAAGAGACCTCACAATCTCAGAAGGGTCATCGCACTCATCCACAACAAAGTGAAGGGCTGTCCATCCATTGTTATCTGTAAGAGCCACATTAGCTCCATTTTGAAGAAGAAAGTTTATTACACTGACATTTTCATTTAGACAAGCTAGCATCAAAGGGGTGCACTTATCATTCTTTGTAACAGCATTTATGTTAGCTCCACCATTAATAAGTTGTTTAACAATTAAACAACTTGAGGGATCAAAACTAACTTCAGTGGCATAGTGACGTGCTGTTAAGCCACTGCTGTCTTGTAAATTCACATCAGCACCTTGATCAATAAGAAAGATCACTGCATCAAGGAATTGATTTTTAACAGCAGCCATCAGTGGGGTGAGGCCAAGATCATCAGCTGCATTAACATCACCACCATTTTCAACCAAGAACCTCAAAGTTTCAACGTTTCCACAAGTAGCAGCAATGAACAAAGCAGTGCAGCACTTGTAGTTGTATGGAACAGGATGTGAATCGTGTTCAACAATATGCATAAAGTCTCCTCGCCCTTCAATGTCTGCTCCATACTTCAAGAGCACTTTCACACAATCAAGATTTCCATTTCGCACAGCAACTGTTAATGGCGTGACCGGCGACTCATCGCTGGCTGACAAAGGACAGCCATCACCAATATACTGAAAATCAACACCTAATACAGATATCCTCTCTGTATTATCCAGCTTCTCGAGAACCTCATTAAGGAGAACAGAATCTCCAGACTTTGCAGCTTCAAAGATCTCTTTTCTAGAATCATCAGTGTTTGTTCTTTTCCGCTGAAAAGAGGAAGTCGAAGAACGAAGACTGTTATGTGCCATGCTGTTTACGAGCAAGTTTTCGACTCCTCTTAGGCCCACCTTTCCTGTAAATTCTCCAGTTCTCTCCGAATAAAATTCCTCAAAAAGTTATCACCGACTTAGCTATACCGGTATTCGATGAAAAGCTTTCTCGCTTTGAAAGGCAGTCAGGACCAGGACAAGAAAGCAGCCATTTTGGAAAAGAGGAACAGTTCCAGTCTCCGTCGCTTGCACAAGTATACCATCCAGCTAAACCATCCAGCTAAACAAACTCATGGAGCCCAGGCCACATTTTACATTTCCTTGTAACTATTATCGGAGCCAATCGACGCTGAAGCTGGGCTTAATATAGCTTTGTGTATTAATTTGTAGATAAGCAGTGCAGTAATTCTCAAGAACTTCCACATGTTTAATACTGAATGAAGCAGTTCGTGAAATGATTGATGTGACTTTTCCGTGTTCTCAGTGAAACAGAACGATTTTGAAGGAGAAATTAATGAAGGATGGAAAACAAGGAGCTTTTCATCTTATATCTTTCACGTCACCTGACAAGTCTTGACGTCTTTGCCTCTAGTTTTAAAGCAGTGGCGGATTCTAGACCTTCAGATAAGGGAGGCGGGTGGCCATCCATACCCTGAGATAAAGGGGGAAGCCGGTCTCAAAAAAAATTTTTTTTTCAGCCCTTCGGGCCTCAGTTTGGTCCAAAACTTAGGAGAGACCCTCCCCTAGCTCCGCCACTGTAGAGTTCACCTGTGCCCAAAAGGGGTCACTCCTAATTTGCTCACTAGATCCAGTAGCAGACTGCCAGGGGAGGGGCTCTGCCCCCCTCCCCCATCTTATTTCTAGACGAAACTGAGGGCCGAAGAGCCGAAAAAAAAATTTTTGGAGACCCCCCCCCCCCACCCCTTTACCCCTTATCTAAGGGTCTGGATCCACCACTGAGATTGGCTAGTTTACCTAAATTTAAAGACAAACTCCTTAAAGTAGATAATTTATATAAATGTGATCAGTTTTTCATAACAAAATTATATAGGGGTGCCTTTTCCCTCGGAAAGTTACTTAAAAGGGTTAAAGGGTAGACATCAATTTTCCAACCTTTAATAGCCCTTAATATGCCGCTGCTATTGGGCATTGTGTTGGGGTAAACAATCCCTGTGTGTAGTTACTGCTTTCAGTTACCAAGTCGTTGTTTTAATCCTTTTTGTTGTGCAGTTGATTTTGGATACACCATACATATTAATTTTATCTAATTAAAGTTATATCGTATATTTGTTATTTAAGGCTTTTGTTTTTTTTTTTTTTCTTTGTTTTCTTCCTTGGTTTTCTTTTTCTTTTCTCACCAAACTTCTTAACATACCGTATTTATTCAAATAAGCGCCCAACCTCGAATTAGCGCCCACCTCAAATAAGCGCCCATCCTAAAGGCAGAAAAGGTTAATAAGTGCTCAGCCTCGAATAGGCGCCCACCCCCTCCTCCTCCCAATCAAAATCAAATAATCGCTCACCCCACCACACCCACTTGAGTAAATAAATTCCAAAAGGAGACTTCCCCGAGGACGGAGTTTTCTTCAGAGTATTTTACAGAAACCTTGCTTTGTTACTTCTTCGCGTTTTGTTATTAGCATTTATTGTTTTGTTGGAAAATAAACATACTTCACTTGCTGAAAATGGTGAAAATTTAATAAGCGCCCAGCCTCGAATAAGCGCCCACCTTGAATAAGCACCCACTCTCAAGGTCCAAAAATTTAATAAGCGCCCAGGGCGGTTAATCGAATAAATGCGGTACTTATCATTTGATGGGTACAACTAACAGGTTTTATAGCACTTCTAATCCTCGGGGGGTGGGAATGAGGACTCAATGCAAAGGGAAGGTTGGGTAGAGGTATACTTTAGTACAAAAATCGTTCAGTCTCTAGCCTGCAAGTAAGCTCTCTGGGGCACTCTGACGCTGAGGTGGGAAAAGGAAGGAAAGTTTGCGAGTATATCTCTGGAATTTGAATATCTGCATAAAAAAGTCACTGCAAAATGCTGATTGGTAGAGATGACATTAGTAATGACATCATTACCCTTGGCACGTGTTTTTCAATGTTTGTTTATATTCTCACGCGTTTATGCTTTGTGCTGATTGGCGGAAATCAGACGCCTCAGTTGACAGGGAGCCACAAAAGAATTGGAGGTGCAGGAATTCAAATTCCAGAGACATAGTTGCAAGCTCTCCTTTCTCCCCCCACCAGAGTGCCCCGGAGAGCTTGCTTGCAGGCTATTCAGTTTGCTACCCTGTTTAAGAAAAGAGACTTAGTTTTATGACCCTGATTCATTTCATTTTGCCCACAGAATTAAGTAATTTTTCAAGCTAACATCATAACTAATAATTGATGGTACCACACATCATCGGCACCCTTTATACTCGTTTTAAGGATTCTGTTGCAAAAGGACACCCTGTTCTAAATGCTAAATAGTTACCAAATCTCAGCCCCCACTCCCAAACATCAAAGGTTAAGATAAGTTATGGGACGAGGCAAACCTGGAGGTGGAATAGGGGTGGGAGCTATAAAGGTGCAAAAGTGGGCTATCACTGAAGGGAGGGAGACTGGGGTGACAACCTGGTCTCTGGTGTCCTAGGTTAAGATAAGTTATGGGAAGAGGGATCCTGAAGGCAGCAGAATATGAGTGCGAGCTTAGGTGCAAAAGTGAGCAATCACTGCAGGGAGGGAGAGTGGGGTGACAACCTGGTCTCTGCTGTCCTTTTAACAAAGAAAGGAATAAGGACAGCAGGGGTATTTTGCAGAATGCCAAATGGTCACTGCACACCAAATGAATTCTAAGAGGTTAAAGAAACCTGAATGAATCAAGTGTCAGGTCCTGCCCCATACCCAGACATCTCCATCTCCATGTACACTTGCACTGCATCACCAGTCCCTCACGTTTCCTGTTCTCCTCTGTGCAAAACACGAAGCACCTGAGGAGTATGCAGTTTCAGATTATTTTTCCCAGGAATGGCCCTACAAAATAGCACCTGATTCACTCAGTTTCCTAACCCTTATCACTAAACTTCAGAGTCATTCGGCATTTGGTGGCCATTCATCATTCTGCAAAATAGCCCTTCCGTAAACAGGATAAAACAGCTAGCTTATTAATAATAAACTCATAATTACTATGCACAACTGCCCCCACCCCTGGGGCTTCTAAAGCTGCAAAATCACCAGCAGGTACAACCAAAATAGATATCATGCTAGACTGTGTCAATTTTCTAGCCAAGTTCAAAGTTGTGCACTATAAAAAATTTAATTCCATGCTATGTGTTTTTCTCCAGTGTTTTGAGTACCACCCCAAAAATAAAATAAAGAATTCCAAAGCTTCTGAGAGCCCAATCCTCGCTACCCTGCAAGAAGAGGTTTAGTTCCGGAACTACGCGACTGACATGCGATGCAAATGACTCCTTAAATGCTAAGCTAAGCAAGAGAGAAACCTATGGTCCCATGGTAATTCTATGCCAATGGATTTATCAGCTCAGTACATTGATCATGCAGCCATTGAACTCGAAAAGATTTGCATGCAAACTTGCCTTGTTTTTATTTTTTCTATCAGATGACCAAAATAATGCTATATGCTTTGCAGTATGCATTTAACAATCAAATAGGACAAACAAAAAAAACATGACAAAAGAGAAGGAAGTAGGAGTCCAAAATAATGGTGACCAACATCAATTTCCTCCTAAAGATATCCATAATATTGGCAAGAGATTAGCTTATGAGAATTAATAAAATGATTACTAGAGAGAAAATCATTTGATCTTTTATCAAATTCTCTCAACACGTTCTTTAAGGGAATGTATAGAGATCAGTTTGGAGAATTTGTATGTGGATATTGTGGCTTAAAGGGTTGATGGCTAGTCACCCAATCAGTTCCTAACCATGCCCAGCAGGGCTTAACTTGAGTGGCACACTAAGTATCACTACGCTTTGTGAGACACATATTTCTAGGTTTTATGGGCACCACTTAAAGCACTTCTAATGTGCTACAAAATTGTCACTATGTACAACAAGAATACAAAGCATGCTCAGGTTACTATTAAAATAACACTGTGCAAATTTTCTACTAATTTTCTACAAATTTTCTAATGCCGCAAAATAATCACTATGTACAACAACAATACAAAGCATGCTCAGGTTACTAAACAACACTGCGCAAATTTTTTCTACTTGTGTTATTAATTATGCATGTTAATTAATGCATACTAATGTATTTCTCTAGTGTTTTGGGTACCAAGCCCATATAGGGGATTCCAAACTTTTTGACAGCTCTGGCACAGATACACTTTAACTCTAGTTTTCTTGTCTCTGAAAGAATCATGCGAGCTTCATCAGTTTTAGCCATGTCCATGGGTGTTTTACCGTCATCATTGACAAAATCATGATGAGCACCTTCATCAATCAAAAGCTTCAACATGTCGATTTCCAGATGGAAATTTGCATCCTTCCTCCCGGATGAGAAATTCACAGCTAAGTGTAGTGGAGTGTATCCTCTGTTGTTGATGGCATTAACATTGAATCCTGCATTTAAAAGAGCTTTCACTTCACCAATGTGGGAACATGATTTATTATGATGGTAAATGCGATGATAAATAGTATTTTTCACAAGCTGGTGCAGGAGGGTATTTCCGTCACAATCTCGAGGATTAAAGTTACAAAGAGTTTTCAAAACCAAAACTGCACTTGGCAGTTTACCATTTTCACCACCGTTAAACTTACTGATCATCGAAATAAGTTCGGCCCATAAGGACAAGGAAGGAAGCTGTTTTTTGTTCATCATGGCTATTTGTACCTCACGTTCATAAGCAAGAATTACTTCATCAAATTTTTCAACAAAATCATCATCTTTTACAAGATTAGTCTGTTTGTTCGATACTTCCTTAATTATGTCTTGTAAATCGCTTGCAGCTTGATAGTTGCAGTTATGGACTATTTTGATTGCATGCCTTTTCAATGCCAAAAACTGTGAAAAACTGTGCCTGTAAGAATTAGCAACCTTTCTAATTTGTCGAACAAGTAGAAGAAGATCAACATTGTTTATTCTTATGATTCTCTCTCTGATTATAAGGCTCTCCATGATCATAGCATCCCTTTTATAGCTTACTTTATCAAGTTCTTCAAGAGTTTGACACTCTTTTCTGTTCTGATAGGCTTCCACAGGTTCCATTTGCTGTTTCAACAATGGATGGGAAGGATCAGCAAACCTTTCTTTCATACCCCATTTGATGTACCAGCATCCAAAGTCAAAACACTGCATCTCTGTCCCTAAACCTACCCCAACAGATGGCTCTAAAGCAAGGGAAGCTCCAAGTAGTTCAAGTGCATCAATTCTTTGCTCTTTTGTTATCGATGGTGCCCTGATTAGATGCTCTACCATTACTGTATTGCCTTTATTACAAGCTGCCAGAAGCGGTGTCAATCCGTGATTGTTACACAAATGGGATGCTCCACCAGTCAAAAGTGCACCAACAATTTCTTCACTATATCTATCACAGCAGTGGGTGGCATAGTGAAGAGCTGTGTCACCATTCTGATCTTGAAAATCTACATCAGCTCCATGCTCTATAAGTAAATTTACATCTCGCAAGCTACCATTACAGGTAGCTTGCATCAGAAGGGTCACATCATTATTTCTTTTTGCATTAGAAACATCGACTCCACTTTTAAGAAGGAAACTCAAGATCTCAAGTGAAGATCTATTATCTGCACAGGCACACCTCAGAGCAGACTTAAGGCAAGTTTCACCATTTCTGTCTTGAAGGTCTACATTAGCACTATTGTGAAGAAGACACTTTACCGCATTGACATTGTTAAACGCACAAGCTAGCATCAAAGCAGTCGTCTGAAATTCTGTGAAAGCATTTATGTCAGCTCCATGATTAATTAAACAATTTAAGGCATTAATATTACTTGTACTTCCGGACTTAGCAACATAATGAAGGGCTGTATAACCATATTTGTCTTGAAAATTCACATCAGCACCTTGATTAATAAGAAATGTTACTGCACCAAATTGTTCGTAATGAGCAGCGATAATTAGCGGTGTGATACAAACCTTGCCATCTGCTGTCACTGCATTGATGTCAGCTCCATTTTCAAGCAAGCACCTCAAAATCTCAACATTTCCACTAACAGCTGCAAAACACATAGGTGTCCCTTCGTATGTTTCAACAAAAAATGGACCTCTCATTAATTTAAACTCTCCTCGACCTTCAACGTCTGCTCCATACTTCAGAAGCAATTTCACACAATCGAGATGTCCCTTTTCAACAGCAATTATTAACAGTGTGACCAGTAACTTCTTAATCCTTGCAGGTAAGAAACAGCCATCACCACATGAGACACGTGTAGGAGAACTCGGAGAGCGACATTGCATGTCCTGCTCATCTACAGATAACACAGCAGTCACTGCATTGATATCAGCTCCATTTTCAAGCAAGCACCCCAAAATCTCAACATTTCCACTAACAGCTGCAAAACACATAGGTGTCCCTTCGTATGTTTCAACAAAAAATGGACCTCTAATTAATTTAAACTCTCCTCGACCTTCAACGTCTGCTCCATACTTCAGAAGCAATTTCACACAATCGAGATGTCCCTTTTCAACAGCAATTATTAACAGTGTGACCAGTAACTTCTTAATCCTTGCAGGTAAGAAACAGCCATCACCACATGAGACACGTGTAGGAGAACTCGGAGAGCGACATTGCATGTCCTGCTCATCTACAGATAACACAGAAATTCCTTCTGCTCGACAGAGCCTCTGAAGAACCTCATTGAGGAGCACGGCATCTCCAGATTTTGCCACGTTAAGAACATCCTGGTTTAAATGAGCAATCTTTCTCTGCCGGAACCAGGGAAGAAGCCTATGTGCCATAGTGAAAATAAGCTACTCTTTTCAGAAAAACCTTCCTACAATTTTTTCCTGTTACATGCGGAACTTTCCACTTTCCCTGACAACCTCGTTCCGATGAAGATGTAGCCTGGGAACGAGGTTACTCTTTGAGTGCTAGATCCCAGTCTCTATCGTTTGCACAGGTTTCAACCAAGAGCATACATACGCAGGACGCCCACACTATCATTTGAAATTACTCCAGTGGCCTGAGTAGCAAGCGCTTGAGTTAATGCGCGAACGATGGAACGAGAGCTATACAAACATTAGAATTATTCTCACAGTTATTAGGGTACTTTTATTATAGCCACTATCCATTATCACTATACAGACTCAAAGGAAATGAAAAAAATACTTTTGACCAAAAACGAGAAGTCCAAAGACTACTGCAAAGCTGATCAGAGCAACGTGTATTGTTTTGTTTTAACAATATTTCGGCTGGCCACCCCAGCCTTCTTCAGGTTCACAGATGTAACTGAATTTGTGGTAGGAAACTGGAGAATGTCCAACGTGCGCGCAGTTACTGCGCTTAGTCACAAACATGCGAACTCTAAAGTTCAAAACCCACCTTCACAATTGCGTTTTTGGCTGCCATCAATCATAATTACAATCACAATCAACAAACCTTGAAACACAGAAACACACAAGATGGATCAAAGTCCACCAATCACAAATCACAAACCATGACCATTTGAATCCGTTAAAGAAAAGTTCTGTTTCCTAAGAGGTCCTCTAAGGTGAATGACGGTGGCGAAAAACGCAAACGCCAGTTGGCTTTTGAACTTCAGAATTCACGTTTTTTGTTGTGTTCCTTTGGAATGATCCGGATCAGGATCAGCGATCCAAGATCACTTAATTGGATCATGGTAAATCAAATGAACCAGAGTGGATTCATCAGTTCATTTGATCTACCATGATCTGAGTGATCTCAAATCACTGATCCTGATCCGGATCATCTCAAAGGAATGCACCCCTAGACTGTGTAAATTTTCTAGCCAAGTTAAAGGTTGTGCACCATAAATAATTTAATTCCATTCTATTGTTTTTCTCCAGTGTTTTGAGTACCACCCCAGAAATAAACTAAGGAATTCCAAAACTTCTGAGAGCCCATTCCTCCCTACCCTGCAAGAAGAGGTTTAGTTCCGGGACTACACGACTGAGATGTGATGTGAATGACTTCTTAAATGCTAAGCTACGCAAGAGAGAAACCTATGGTCCCATGGTGATTCTTTGCCAATGGATCAAAGACTTTTATCAGCTCTGTAAATAGATCATGCAGCCATTGAACCCGAACTGATTTGCATGCAAACTTGCCTTGTTTTTATTTTTTCTATCAGATGACCAAAGTAATGCTATATGCTTTGCAATATGCATTTAAGAATCAAATAGGACAAACAAAAAAAACATGAAGACAAAAGAGAAGGAAATAGAGGTCCAAATGGTGACTAACATCAACTTCCTCCAAAAGATATCCATAATATTGGCAAGAGATTAGCCTGCGTAGCAAGCATTTCTGTGCGGTTTAGGAGTAAAGAACAAGGAACAAGAGTCAAAGACCGTGCTAAAAATGGCGTGGTCAAAACCGAAAATCCCGTTCCTTGGTTTTTTCTGCTCCGAAAATAAACAGAAACGCTTGCTACGCAGGCTACCAAGAGATTAGGTTTTGAGAATTAATGAAATGATCACCAGAGAGAAATAATTTGATCTTTTATCAAATTCTCTCAACACATTCTTTAAGGAAACGTATAGAGATAAGTTTGGAGAATTGGTTTAGTGGATATTGGCAGGGCTTAAAGGGTTAATGGCTGGTCACCTAATCAGTTCCTAACCCTGCCCAGCAGCTGGGCTTAACTTAAGTGGCACCCTAAGTATCACTAGGCTTTGCGAGACACATATTTCTAGGTTTTATGGGCACCACTTAAAGCACTTCTAATGCACTGCAAAATTATCACTATGTACAACAACAATACAAAGCATGTTCAGGTTACTAAATAACACTGTGCAAATTTTCTACTTAACGTGTCATTAATTATGCATGTTAATTAATGCATACTAATGTATTTCTCTAGTGTTTTGGGTACCAAGCCCATATACGGGATTCCAAACTTTTTCACTGCTCTGGCACAAATACACTTTAGCTCTAGTTTTCTTCTCTCTGAAAGAATCATGTGAGCTTCAACAGTTGTAGCCATGTCCATGGGTATTTTACCATCATTGTTGACAAAATCATGATGAGCACCTCCATCAAACAAAACCTCCAAAGTGTCAGTTAAAAGATGGATGTTGCTGACAGCTAAATGAAGTGGAGTATTTCCCTTGTTGTTGATGGCATTAACATTAAATCCTGCATTCAAAAGTAGCTTTGTGACAACATGGCTGTATTGTCGATTTGTTGAACACTGGACGAGGTGCAAATATGTATTGCCATCACAATCTAGAGAATTTAAGTTGCAGAGAGCTTTCATAAACAGTTCTGCATTTAAGAGTTTCCTATAGTCACCACAGTTAAGCCTACCAATCATCCAAACAAGTTCCATTAAGGCATCATGCTCCCATTTTAAGAACCATTCAGAAACTTCCCTTTTTTTTGGACTCATCTTTCTTTGCATCTCAAGTTCACAACTCCAAGCAAGAATTACTTGATCCATCCTTTCAATAAGAAGATCCTCTTTTGCAAAAGTAGACCATACTTGCAATACATTGAAAATTATGTGTGGGAAATCATATGAAGCTTCTTCATGGCAGCTCTGGGCTATTTTGATTGCATGTAACTGCAATGAGAGATATGTTGAAAAATTATTTCTCCGGAAGTAATCTAATGAAACATTTCTAATCGGTTCAAGTAAACAACCTTTATTGTTTATTCCAAGGATTCTTTCTCTGATGACAAGGCTTTCCATGATGATAGCATTTTCATCACCTTCTATCTTATCAAGCTCCTCAAGAGTTTGACACTCTTTTCTGTTCTGATAGGCTTCCACAGGTTCCATTTGCTGTTTCAACAATGGATGGGAAGGATCAGCAAACCTTTCTCTCATGCCACGTTTGATGTACATGAGTCCATGCTTAAAACCAGAAGGGCTTTGCAACTTTAAACAAACAGAAGCTCCAACTAGCTCTAGAGCATCAATCTT